>NC_066344.1:1818181-2121212 GCF_024516045.1 Bombus affinis | reverse complement strand
AAACTGTTAAAATTAGAAGCACGCGTTTTTATCGAAAGATATTTTGAATTTATCGAACACACACACTCGTGCGTCGTTGATGGAATTTCCTCCAATATTCACGAATATGTGTTCATAAATCAAGAGAATAAACGAAGAGTTTTTCGACGAAAGCGTTAAACGCTGACACACGAAAAAGCAAACGATTAATTCGTAACAATTATCATTAATTTGTGAACGAATTAATTCGAACTATACGTATATCGATGCAGAATATGAGAATCGATTCTTGCCATTCGACGTTGAACGAATACAAAAACTTTGAAACGTCGATCACATCCTTTCAGCTTGAATTTTCTCTGCGGAAGAAACTGCTCCGCGCGAAGGCAAGTTCTCGGTATAGAAAGCATTTCTCGGTTAGCTCGGTACGCTTGAACCCTGTGTCACGGAGCAACTTTTGATCCAGTTCGATTCGGTTCGAGTCAAAGCGGCGATTAGCTTCTCCACGTACGTTAACGCGCGATAGTCAGATTAAATTATTTAATTCGCCTGTTAGCCGGGTTAAACGTGCCTTCGTCATCGACATCGTCCAATCAGACGGAGAAAGATTCTTATCTAATTACCTGGCGGTCGATCGGAATTTTTATCATTGTATGCTAAGCGACTCGTTTTCCCGCGTCCTTGCGCGTCTTACCAGCAATTTAACGCGATAGTTTGCGTTACTGCGACCCGTTCTAATTACGGTGGCATCGTTAGGCCTTCGTGGAACCTCGTACATTCCCTACGGATGATCGCGTGAAATTTTCACCGTGGCAATTATCCGCAGTTACCAGAGAACACAACGCGTTACTCTCATATCCGTATACACGCGTTTAAACGACGTTCTATTCCGGTCTTTTCGTTGTCGATGCCGTTCGCATCAAAGTCCGTGAGATCCGGTTCTCTTTTCCCCGCTCTTTTATATGCTAAATCGTTCTATAAAACGTTGCCTCTACATTTGGTCATTTACGACGTTTACTAACGGTGCATCGATGAGTGGTTTATTATTTTTCGAAGGACCATCGTCCTACTTCGACTAGGCTGCGATTCGAGTCGACTCGTTTCAATGAACAACGATCCGCGTTGTTCCCTGTCGACACAGCTCCTCGCCATTTATGTCATTTCGTTTTCATCGGATTCGACTCTCGTACACCCTCGTTCGCAAGTATCAGCACACTCGCGAACAATAAGACGCAAGATTTGAGAATTGTTCGATTCTTTAAGAATTACCCTGTTTGAACCGCAAGAAATCTATACATAGAGTGTCTTGCTTTTGATAATGTTAGAAAATATTTCAGGGACAAGCTTAAATGGATTAGATACTTTTTAACATACTACTCGATCCAGCTGCACGTCGCTCAGGAAAAATTAAAATTGCGATATTAATTGAATCAATGAAGTATTATTTCAAATTTCAAGGCACATAGGAATTATTTAAGAATTGTTCGATTACCCCATTTGGAAGTTTGAACCGCAAGAAATCTATATGTGAAGTATTTTGCTTTTGATAATAGAAAATATTTCAGGAGCAAGTTTAAATGGATTAAATACTTTTTAACACACTACTCGATCCAGCTGCATGTTGCTCGGGAAAAATTAAAATTGCAATATTAATCAATGAGGTATTATTTCAAATTTCAAGGCATATAAGAATTATTTAAGAACTGTTCGATTACCCCATTTGGAAGTTTGAACCGCAAGAAATCTATATGTAGAGTATCTTACTTTTGATAATAGAAAATATTTCAGGAACAAGTTTAAATGGATTAGATACTTTTTAAGACACTACTCGATCCAGCTGCATGTTACTCAGGAAAAATTAAAATTGCAATATTAATCAATGAGGTATTATTTCAAATTTCAAGGCACATAAGAATTATTTAAGAATTGTTCGATTACCCCATTTGGAAGTTTGAACCGCAAGAAATCTATATGTAGAGTATCTTACTTTTGATAATAGAAAATATTTCAGGAACAAGTTTAAATGGATTAAATACTTTTTAACATACTACTCGATCTAGGTGCACGTTGCCCAGGAAAAATTTCAGGGCACATAAGAATTATTTGAGAATTGTTCGATTCTTTAAGAATTACCCCGTTTGGAAGTTTGAATCGCAAGAAATCTACAGATAGAGTGTCTTGCTTTTGATAATATTAGAAAATATTTCAGGAGCAAGTTTAAATGGAATTACATATTTTTTAACACACTGCTAGATCTAGCTGTATGTCGCTCAGGAAAAATTAAAATTCTAATATTAGTCAATGAGGTATTATTTCAACTTTCAAGGCACATAGGAATTATTTGAGAATTGTTCGATTCTTCAGGAATTACCCCGTTTGGAAGTTTGAACCGCAAGAAATATTAGAAAATATTTCAGGAACAAGTTTAAATAGATTAAATACTTTCTAACACACTACTCGATCCAGCTGCACGTCGGCTAGGAAAGATTAAAGTTGCAATATTAACCGATAAGCTATTATTTCAACTTTAATTTAATGTATGAAAGACAAGGATGGTGACGAAGCGGTATTCTTATGTTTACGTTGTCTTTGCGCTATATTCATAGTTACGACCCTATGAACTATATTCATATTCATTCACAGTTTATGTTCATTCACCGAGACGCTTAATTACTGCTTTAAGCAATTTTAATATTTATATCATTAGATTCGTGATATTATTGTTGTTGTTTGATTCGTCGTACTCGTTAGAATATACTGTCTGATTGCTGATTTTTCCACGAAGTTTAGATCAAGGATCGTAAACTGGAACACGGTTGTTTATTCGTTGTTTCTTTATAAATTATCACGCGTAGGTTTTACAAATTTCTATCGAATATGCCAAATTTTAATCCGACTTGAATACAAAATTCTGACTGATCGATCGTTCCACTGGTGATTCCGATTAAATAATCGCGAATTACGCGAGATACGTAAATTTTTAATATCCATCGCTGCTATACATCGATCCATCCGAACTACGTCAAAACACCTACGTGTTTAGATCGATTTTACGTACATGTGTAACAATTTAAGCATTAGAGTAAGTGTTGTCTGCCTTCGACGATGAAAAGTAACAAGCGACGATGGTGTTAGGTGAAGTTTTGTTAAATAAAATTCTAGAGATAATTTTTTTTTCTTTTTACAATCAGAATCCTCCAGTCCTCTATTATGTTGGCAACTAAGTGATTGCGGACTTATCAATACCACCTAATGACAAAATCCGCAATCACTTAGTTGCCAAGACAACAGAAGACGAGGATTCCGATTGTAAAAAAAAAGGAAAAAAATTATCTAGAATTTTACCTAACAAAACCACATAACACCATCGCACTAAGCGATTGCGGGTTTATCAATACCGCCTAATGACAAAATCTGCAGTCACTTAGTGCGATTGTGTTATGTGGTTTTGTTAGGTAAAATTCTAGATAATTTTTTTTTTTTTTTACAATCGGAATTTTGTCATTAGGGGGTATTGATAAATCCGCGGTCACTTAGTTGCCAGCCCAATATAATAGCAATTTCTAAACACAAAATTTACAATTCGTTGCAGTGTCTGATTTCGATGGAAAGAATCAGGAATCGACAATTACGACAGACTACTTGATGTTGGTGCAATAATATAGAAATAAAGTAGAACAGCACGGTGATAAATAAAATAGGATTGTACGTAGCTTTTCAATCACGCGAACTTAGAGAAGGTTAACGAACTACTCGAGTATAATATTTTAGATATCCGGCTTGTAATAAGAGGCTCATGTAGGTCGGTACGTATTATCGAATAAATTATCGATGATCCTCTACAAATTGCTACGTGTCAGTCTTTTTGTATAGTTTATACGAGTATTAACCTAGTTTATATGAGTGGAACGAACTCACTGTATGTCAGTGTAATTAGCTTGCTTGTTAATTAATTAGTGCTATTAGCGGCTTATATCATCTCCCTTGATAGCTGTTTTAACCCTTTAACTATGCTGTCCCAGAGAAAGTCGAATCGTCGAATATACCGTCTATTGACTTGGCAACTAAGTGATTGCGGATTTTCTCAATACAACCTAATGACAAAATACGCAGTCACTTAGTTGCCAACCCAATAGACGGTATAAAAGAGTTAAACAGCAGAACCCAATACAATAAGATTTTAAATATCATACAATTAATTATCATATGGCTTAGGTACTTTCATCGTATGTATGTAATGCAATTATTAATATTTATTTCTTATAAGAAATCGAAGATATATACATTCCTGTATTCGATACCAGAAACGCAAGAAATCTCCAAGATAACGAGATAATTATTTCCTCGATTGTTCGTTCTCAACTCATTTACGTTATTTTACTATGTTCGTAGAAGAGTTAGAACGAGCCCTGTCTTCGAGGGTTGCAAAATTATTCTCTTCGCGTGCGACTAGGCTGGTGGTCGATGACCCATAAATTTAGAATCCAACGATCGCGCGGAAAATGGTTGAAAATTTACCACTTCTTTGCATCTTCTTACGCGATTCAACGTGTACTAGGAAAATTGTACAACTTACAAATTCCAGTTTACCATCGTTGATGGTCGTCTCTTGTAGAAACAAACAGTCGCAAGTAAATTTGTTGAATTATACAAATCGGTTGATCGTAAAACAAACTGCTCGTACTAGTTCACGAATATTATTAGCTAATGAGTCATTATCCGAGAGAACCTAGATGGCTCGATCGCTTAACTTTGCCCCGCGGGTACGTACCTGCAACATTAGTCTTTCCACGCTTCGCCTAATCTCGACTCGTTAAAATCTATTAGCTTCAACCAGCAATCCACCCAACTCGACGATTAGTTTCAGTCGTTAGCGAACAAGTATACAGGTAGCTGAAATCATGTCGCATCGATGACTATAATCGCTCGGTGTGGTGTATGTCGGGAATAACGAACAACGTCCATCGAGATCAACGGTTAATTGAAACTCATCGCTTATGCAAAGTGGACCACGAACCTAGGGGATGATATCACACGAAACAAAATGGTTTCGCGTTATTTTTAGATCGGATGACGACCTCCGACGGATCCTAAATCGTGAAAAAGCTGATTATAACGAGACATCGGCTTGTTTCGCTTCATCATACTTGTCTCCGAGGCTTGCACGAAACGATGAGTAACGAGCATCGTTACAAACGATGGCGATAATTCGTCGGTTGTACGAGCTTGCGACAAATCGTACCGGTTGATTGGCCAAAGTGCGTGAAACTATTTTCGGAATGTTATTTTTTTAGTTATTTTCCGTTGTTCCAAGAATCTTGCTATCGGTTCATGCAGAGATTATTAAACCGTATCACTTCATATTTCGATATCGATCGATAAATCGAACGAGACTTTACGAAATTATTCATCGATCGTTATTTTTTCATTATCTTCTGTTATTCCGAGTTGAAAATATCAGTATCGGAAGATTGTCAGCAATTCTGCAAAGTTTATGCCCATATATGTACAATTTGTCTTACTATTCTAGGCTTTCGAAAGATTGAAAAATTATTATCTGATACTTGTACCATCGACAGATATTAATAAATACGATGAGTAGATATTCCTCGTGACGTAGCTACTCGTTGTGCTAAATGTTTGAAAAAACATTTCAAGGAAAGGAATTTAAGAGCGAAACTTGGCGTAGCTCGAAACAACGCTGTTTGTCTATGGAGGATCGGTAGTAACGTTCAAACAATTATTCCACGTATTGCGTAATTTTCAAGTCGTCGAGATTGTTCAAACCTTGGAATCATCGAAATCGACGAAAAGGAATATTTCAGCGTATCGCGATATTCGTTCGCACGAATAATGCAAAAGGCTTATTCGTCATGCTCTTCCCATAAGAACTGCTTTTTCTCGCAGACAAACATTCTCGTCATCCGCAATTACGATATCACAAATTTTCCAGATTTCTCCACACTTATCGGTCAATTCATCCGCTTTCCAAGTAAGTACACGTATGCTTCCGAGCGAAGAAAGCGGTAAAAGCAGTGGTAATTAAGAGAAGCTATTGCACACACAAAGGATGAATCATTCGATCGATCGCCATCGCGTCAACGGAGATCGCGTCTTTCCCACGCCAAACAGAAACGTAAAACCGCAATATGATAAGCGTTATCGCGCATCCTACTTATCCGGTGTGTTTTCCTGGCGTAATCAGAGCGAACCAGCCACGCCAAATCCCAGTCTTATCGTTCATTTCGAATTAGCCCTCGCCTCTGTTCGGTTCGCGCTGCAAACAAGGAAGTACCAACAGTTTGAGGCTGTTTTATCAGGACTCGCGACTGCTCGCCCTTCTCCGAAGCTTTTACGGTAAGAGAAATATCTTCTGTTCAACAGCAGGTACATACCACATTCCAGCATACTGTACGGGGTAATCTCGGAGCGTTAATTGCTTATCAAACTAGTTTTTCGACTTTCCGTCTCGCTGATCCAGCTTCGAGTTAGGTCCTCGAATGCCGCTGGTTGCCACGAGCTTCTTCAAGGATAAAGCCCAACTCGATCGTTGTCCGAGGGAAGGATGCATATAACGTGTCGTTTATTTGCCATTTTCTCTCTTTCTTCTCCACTTTCTGCATCGTTAATTTACCGCGAAACCGGCCGATTGTATATCAGGATGGTTATCGCGAGAGCGCGATCTCTCGTAAATCTCTTTATTATCGTCGATTACGTATCTAGAAGGATCGGTAAAAGTTGCTCTTCCGAGCGTAACGTTCGCAAGATTCGTTTCTGCCGTGGTATTCCTTAATGCACGACTGTCGATAAACGCCACTGCGCGTATTCCAGTATCTCGATACTTTCAAATTTTTGCAAATGCGTTGAAATATATAAACATATAAATATATATGTGTATTATATATGGAGTGTACCGCAGTATCGGGCAACCGTTCTTCAGCGATAGATTTTGCGCGTGGAAGGAACAGAAAAATGTTTGTGCGAACGTACAGCCTGCTTCTCCTTCTGTTCTTCAATTTATAACGTGTTTTATGTTGCGACGATTCTATCGAAAGATGGAAATTGCCGAATTAACACTTTGACCACCGAAATCACGTGTTTCGCCGAGGACGCCACGGGAGTATTTTTATTATTCAAAGCATATAATGGCAAAATAATAATACATCGATGATGCAAGACAACGTTCTTCCACGATGGATCGTTTATCTCGTTGGTGGTCGCGGGTGACCACCGTGGCGACTTGGTAACAGTCGATAGCGACGTATTACAACGAGGCTTCGTTTATTTCAACAAACCATTCGCATTCGTTGTTTGGTCGTAAGCAAAACGTGCAGGATATATCGTTGAAACGTGTAGAAGATATTGGTAAACGGTATTTGCTCATTGTATATATAATGGTAAGGTATGTGCACACTTCTAACTTCAATTATACGATTATAAAGCAGCATTTACGATTATTTTCTAAGCTGTGTTTATAATAATATTCGCGGATTACCCCTCAAAGATATCGATGCAAACACAGTGCACCGTTAGATGCAAGATTTGTTCTCATTTTTTTTATCGATGTTCTAATAAAAATGTTTAATCGTTCAATGGGTCACTTTTTATTTCAAGGAATCTTCTATTTATCGGTTATATTCAAAGTACCCTAACTGTCAATTTTCGTTCAATTTTTACAATTGTAAGAAGTTGAAGCGCTCCGGTAACCGATGACCTCCGTGGCGTCACAGGAGAAACCGTGGCCGGTCATACAACGACCAACGTGGCAGTCAAAGTGTTTCAACGAATTCGCGTATTTACAAACGATACTTGGCGTCGGATCTTGTACAGTATATTGCTGTAAACAACTGGAATCAGTGATAAAAGAAATATCAGTGTGCAGTCTTATGTTCGTACGCAGGCAGGTCATTTTGAACACAGTTTGTTAATGTTTAATCGTTTTCGCGATACAAACGATAGAATTCAGAAACAGTTCTACGAATATTCGATACTTTCGTTCAATTTTGCTATTTCATTTGAACGATATACAGCGATATCGATGATGATAATAATTAATATTATTTAGTATGAATAATAGTCGATTATACGTAGAAATTATCGTACAAAATCGACTTTGAGGTTTTCCTTCAACGTTCGGATGTTTCACGTTCTGAAGTTTACACAAACTTCGCTTCCGCTGCGCGTTCCAAAAGTTTATACACTGTGGCGGTTGAAGAAAAGTTTACGATCTATATACCATGAATTTTAGTAATTTTGATGTTAAAAATCCCTAACGATCATCTGCTCTCTGTTATATATTATAATTGTTCGTTGCTGCTATCAAGCGTAAATCCATTTTATCAAATTATCGTGTCTTCTCCTATCTTTTATTTTATAAACGTTCTTTTGTCCGCCGCTGTAGATTTCATGAAATTTTATGAAAATATACGATTTTTGTTTTAGCGCGAATTTTAACAAAACGTTTGATCATCCCAGTCATAGCAAAAGACAAAGAAACGTTCCCCCGTCATAACGTGGAAATTACAACATAAAAATACCAATCTCTCCATCGAATCGTACCAAATGTCTCGATACTTGAGCGCTGGTTACATATTAAATTAAATCGAAGTTCGATGCTACAAATATAGAAGTGGTATTTCTATTTCTAATCCATCGGTGGTTGGTCGGTTGCATAAATTAAGGGTAGGTTCGCGTGATCGGGTGATTCGATGATCGAGCAGTTCGATCGATCAAAACTCTGGCCCCTCGTTCGTCTGATTTGCATTTATACCACGATAACTCGTTTCCTTCCTTCTATCTCGTGTTTTCGTGTCGAAAGAAGGCAGTAGTCGGTGAATTTGAAACGAGTTCGTTGAAACTTTGTGACTCACTTTACCAACGAAAAGTAGGTGCCTGGTTACAGGCGAAGTCGTCGAATTTTTAATAAATCATTTCAGCGAAAGTGATACGACGACGATATTATTTTAAGAATAAATAAAAAATTGCAAATGTACCATCGGCAGAAAATCATTCGAAGGTTGTAACGAGTGGAGAAATCATCGTCGCGTTGGCAAATAGCGACGATAGGCTAATTAGCCCGAAGATCGACGGTATTCCAGTTATCTTATTGCGTTAACTGGCAACATTCGCATCTTTGAATAAGAATGCACATAGAAACAAGTAGAATAATTTCTGAGAATGTGTTCCCATTCAGGGGACGTACAAATCATAGCCAGTTTTGTTCTGTACCACTTACTGAATCTAACAACTGGATTGAATCGTGATTTACATGCCAGATACATGAAATAATCGCGATATTGCGACACTCGTAGTACAGAAACTTTCTGTTCACACGAAAGTTTCTGAATTCTTTTGCTCCCTCGATTTCTTCATATCTGTTTTATCCTCGTTTCCCATTCGGTTTCGCCTTTCTTATATCCTTCTGTTTTAGTAGGACATAAAACTCGTGAGAAAAGAACGTCGATAATCAAAAATTTCGTACAGGTCGGGCACGACTAATCACGTCGTGCAAAAGTTGCATTCTAACCGATCCTCGTGACCTACGTCAACGTCATTTTTCTCTTCCTCCTGTTAATCGACGTAGCTCGATTCGTAGAACTTTCTTGGACGTGAAAAGTTTCCTCCGTCACGGGACAATTAACACCGAGATGGTCGTAGCTGACGCGTTTCCTTATTCTATTGGCTTGGCAACTAAGTGACTGCGGATTTTGTCAAGCCAACAATAATCTCGTTAATGGAAAATACCATGCAGAGATATCGTAATTCACGTTCGATCAATTATCCCACTGCAATTTTCACGTGTCTGTTTATCAGCGTTTTATTCGATCTTTATTATTGCCGATAAGCGAAACGATATTGATCTTTCCAATCGACTTTGCCAATGATTCAAACAAACAGTCGAGTACTTTCTATTTTGTTGATTATTTTTATAAGAATATCAGGAGCGTAGAAAACTTTCTACTTCGTCGCTGTATATTTGCGAAGCTAAAATAAATATGTCAACGGGTAATGGTAAGCGTATTCTTTGCCTTAAAACAAAAGACAGTTGCAAGATAAAACTAAAATACACATAAAACACATTTCCGTATCGGCTTGTTTGATAAACTCTTACGCTCTAAACTCTTCCAATAGTCGATATCAAATCATGCCGTGAGTTGAGCGAAATTGCAAGTGGAAATTATTTGTCATGAACTTCTATCGAGCCATAAATTCGAATGAAATACCCGCAAGAGACTCTTTAACTTGGTCTGCTGCAATTTTTAGCAAACTTTTATATTATATAGGAATAGTTTTCGAAGCTCGAAGTTCGTAAAACACGAGAAATAGGAAGTTGTTGAGAAAACTACGTTTCTTTCCAGATCAGATGTTCGAAGAATGCAATGTAGTTCGAAGAATACGAGTAATTCAAGTTAAAACGAAGTACGTACATTCTCTCGTGTCATATTTTGTTGTATCAGTGAACGTTGAGAGGTTCATAGATTTGCCAGGATGTTTTAAAATATAGTACGCTGTTAAAAATAAACGTGAACTCAGCCGAGATGGGTGAACGCGGAGGATCGGTGTTAATCGTCGGAAGATTAATTCTTCCGCCGCGAAGAACATTATCCATCGTATCGAATTTCTCCCCTCGAATTGAGTTTTAACCCTATTTTCGTTTCTTGGCAGCCACGGCCCCATCGAAGGAACGTTTTATTCTCGTCCGATCGCTTATTATATCATCCCGGTTGACGATTTCGATTTATAGTAATAATTCCAATTCTGGCACTCTGCTCGTTTTCTACGTCTTAGGAAAAATGATGGTAATATGTTGGAACAGGTAAGCGAAAGGATCGAACTTTCTCCGATGTTCTTGTAACGTAATTCGTCACTTGCTGGCAAGATAAATGTCCGATTAGGCTACTCGATAATTATGTCAATGTCTTTCAACGACGTGTTTATTAATGTTTCCGCATTAATATAAGTATTATATATAAATATAAATCATCCATACAAAATGTTGGATATAAAACAAACGTACAATCTTCACATTCTGCTGCTGCGATATTGGAAAATTTCTTGTACATATAAATAAATATAAAAAAGATCATAAAATTTCACGTGTCGATGAAACTGCTCGCGTTGTTATACCAATTTAAACAACATAGCCGGCATATTATTACGATAAGTTTAAACAGGATTCTTCAAATTCTGTTTAACATTCCATATAATCTAATTCAAATATAAACCGCGCTTCGCAGTAATTTCTCTCACAAGACGAATATGATAAGCACGATATAAATAAGCATAGCGTAAAGTATTCGACGAAATATCATCTGTGAATGAAATCTCTGCTATTATTATACCAACTTCGCCAAACGTAGCCAGCGTACATATTATCGCTAGAACTAATTTGCATTTGACACAATCCTGCTACTCAAATATGAAACACAGTTACCACTTTCGAACTTCGTCCAACATTGAGCGATATTTAGCGAGAAATTACTATATAACATAAATAAATAAATATCTCGTAAAATATCGTACGTCAGTGATAAAGTATCTCGCGTTAGTACTCCGATATGAACAGTTATCGAGGGTTTTGTTAGAACGAATTTGCATTCGCATTTGCAGTGGCCCTCAGAATTTCGACGACGTCCTTACAACGTCATCGACGCCTGTTCTCCTCGTGCTTTCGGTATTGAACGAGCCTGGGAGATGGCACGAGGTCAGACCCCGGCTGCCACGTTTGCCCTAGTTCGTCGTCGATTTATCCAAAGACTTTATTCGGTTTCTTTTTTTAACGCGTAACCAGTGACCTGTGCGCGAGTGCAACGCGTCTCACTCGTCAAGACGCGTCTTTTCACGTTGTGCAACGCCAACGCTCTTCGAATTTGCCCGTGGATTCCACGCAGGCAAATAGATGGTCGCCGATGCCTTTGCATTGTCAGAGTGTCTGGCTACGAAATAGCGTTCACGCAAATATACGTCGCTCGGTTGTAAAATTCGCAGGCACGTTCTCGTAGCTGTCTCGTTAGTGAAATAGTTACAAGTCGGTAGTAGTTGCTATTTGCATTTTATCGTTCTCTAAAAATAGTAATTCATGCGAATCCTCATTGTGTACGCGATCTGCTGAATGAAGTAGCAAAATAGTAGCAGCTATCGGTAGTTTGTCGAACTTTCAGATAGTCTCGTTCGTATTTTGTCATTCTGTTTTATTATTCCGCTCTTTTTCGCTATTCGATATTGATCAATGGTATTCGTTTGTTCTCAGTCTCGTACTACGCGTTGTCGTTCTAAATCTTGCTCAATGAATTTAGCGAAATAGTCGAATAGTTTCGCTATTAATATTTCGCTCGTCTAGAAATAGCGATTTGCCTTTTATCATAGATATTTTTCTGAACGAGATAGTTGCCATTGGTAAGTTTGCTTTTTCTTCTCAAGAAACAATTCGTCCGAATAGTATCGTGGTACTATATCACTTTTTCCACGTATTTATTTTCCTGCCTGAATTAATAAGGTAAGAATGAATAAAGATATAGAAGATAGAATGATTCGTTTATTTCTAGCATGTAAAATACAAATGTTCTTACGTAGAACACGTTGAGATTGATAGAATATCGCGAAGATCTCTTCTTCGTCTTCGAACGTATCCAGCACATTTTAATCAACGATATGCGTCTTCTGTTAAGAGGAAATTTTAGAACTGTCAGGAATATCATTTTTCGTACTTAGCCTCTTGGCATCGAACGTCGTTTCGTGCATCGTGTGTTTTCTATGCCAAGATGAACAATAACGTGCCAGACACGTCTTCGACAAAGAAGAAATACCCATCAATCGTATTATTCTCACTTTACGATCGAATAATTCTTTTTACGGTAGATGTTTCGCCGTACTCTTCAGATCAGAGAATATAAATATTTTAGATAATGGAGATTTCATAATAATATAAGATAAAATATAAGAATAAAACAAAGAGCATTTAATTTAATTAGTTCAATTAAAAGTTCTGTGTACAATGAATCTACACAGAGAATCTACTTTGCTAAGAAGAGTATCAAAAAGCAAAGTTTTAGATGTTATCTCGTTCTGCTTGTAAACCAATTAGCGGATCCGCGCTGTCCTAGCGATCTGTCTTTTTCAAACTCGTATCCTTGTTAGCTCAACCTTTCTAATTGAAGCAAAATATTAATCGAAATCTTTTAACGAAGCGCGTATCTGCGGCAAATGAATCATCGCAGATAATAAATATAACGTACCTGGTAATTGTACAGTAATTAACGCAACAAAAGCGGGATACGATAAATAATGCAACAAAAATTTTCTAACGGAGAGCTGTTCCACAAAAGTACAACGCGTCCATGTGTGTACTTTCTTCTGTCCGTGAATGCGTGTAACTCGCCTTTGTGTGCACAATTGCACACATACGATCATGTACATCGTCGTTCGTACGTATATGGACACAGTTGATTTGTATTCGGAGTACGCAAATTGCATTAATAATTTAATGTTACTGAAATATACGAATTGACAGCGAGTTTTAATTTGTGAAATCTCATCGTCCAAAGTCATGAATATCGAAAGAATGATGAGAATAGATGAATCTTAAATCGTTTATTTAAAACCTCATCGATAGTAACGTTAACATTGGATATACAATTTTAATTTAGCGGAGTGTTAACTGGTTTTGTTACTAAAATTAATCGCTGCGGGACTTCTCAAACTTTTACTGACAAACTCTCCTGGCGAACACGTAAATCACCCTGATATTTGAATATTTTACGCATCCCACACCTTACGAATCTACGCTCTATCAATTTGAAAGTACCTTCATTGTCCGATTGATAGCTCGTCAACGAAACGAGGATAACAAAACACGTTCGACGTTTAAAGAACGAGGTTCGATTCCTACAGAAACCGTGTCTTTTTATTGCGCGTTAAGCCTCGAAAATAAATTTTATCGTGGCATAATATCTTACAACGGGTCTAACGAAGGCTAGAACCACTCTGAATCTTGTAACCAACCTATATTCTACCAAAAAAAAAAAAAAAAAAAAAAATAGAGAAGTGTCCATGTATTTTCGAGTGGTTTTGACGTATGTACCAAGTGGCTGAGGCACGAGTTGATAAACTCGGAACAGCACTCTGTATTTATTTCGTCTGAGGGTTGTCTGGCGTCGTTGACGAACTCGCTAATTGTCCAGGGAATTTTTAAGAGCCTCGCTAATTACGACGCCGACGAATTTTTTCTCGTTCACTTTCTACGTAGCGTGGATGCTCTGCTCGCAGCATTCGCTTCGCGAAGATCAATTTTTAAATTCGCGTGTTGCACACTCTCGACGATATAGTTCTCGAAACAGAAATAAAGACACGTATTCTTATTTGTTTGGGCGTTTAGGAATGTTTCAGATGATTCGCTTTAACGGTTTTCACGCCTACGATGTTTAGAATTCAGAAGATTGATGGCACGGAAGTTTCTTAAAAATTAAGGTAATATAGCTCGGTGTATTTGTGGATAAGTGGCAAGTGGATATTTCAGCCACGACGTTTCATTTATGTACTTAAGAATGCGAGTCGTGATCCTGCTTATTGTGACGGATGAATAGATCGTGAATATTTTTGCAATATCTCGACGAGATCTACGAGACGAGATGTACTTTCGCGGAACAGTGTGTTTGTCTTCTGATGGTTACCTTTAAGATATTCCACATGGAAACCCCTTAATTTTAATTTGAATCCATTGAAGTTATGTTTTACTGATACACATAAATCCACCGTGATCTGGAGAAACAATTGTCGCTGATACATGAACCAATCTTTTATGCAGATTTTTAAAGGAACATGAACAGTATCGATCACTGGAAGATTCAGACGCGAGATTTATTTCCTCTTAAATTCTTCGACTTGGAACGAACAATATTCCTTGACTCTTATAAACTTGAATCTGGTTCGAACGACGATATTTGTATTTAATTTTAACCCTTTGCACTCGGAATTTTATTTCAGTTTCCTTACCAGCAGCTCCCAACGCTTTTAAGCGTTTTATTTGGAACTTACTTTAACTAAAAAATAAGACAATTTAAGTAAATGAAGGAAGAAATCGGTTTTATTCACACTATCGTTGTATTTTGTAATTGTTAAGCGTATGATATACCTTGAAACAATTTCCAGGATGCAATCCTGCTTTTCTTTCGCACGTTTCACAAAAAGTGGAATGTTGAAACTCGACAAAGGAGCTGCCGAGATAAAAACTGATGTAGATAAAACGATTAACAACAACGTAACGTAATAATAAGAAGACAACGAGCGTAGGAAATCCATCGCAGTTTCACTATCTCTTGCTGCTCCTCGAAATTTTCTCTTTCACGGTGAACGACGCTCATCGACCAGCCAACCAACCGCACGACGATATATTTTCATCGAACGTCGTACCATCGATCCAACGCACTTCGATAACTAAAAATAAACTCGATAAACAATTCAACTTCCATCTGCACAATTACTTCCGCCGTTTTTGTTTCTATCTTTATTAATCGAATGAAGGCTCTTGAGACATAACAACGGACGAACGACCGCCGGTGCAATGATATCGGCATGTGCGTGGAACACACGTTTGACCAATAAAATCGATGGGACGAGACCAGTACGTGTCCGTGATTGACCGAAAGGCAGAAAAAGAGAGAAGATGCGCCCACGTGTTTTAACAACGACGTGCATATTATTCTGCACATGGCGGAGTGGCTCGTAATATCGTTGCACGACTGCTAATAGCACGAGGTCCACAACCTGCGAGAGACTCGTCTGGTGGTCGTCTAGCGACGCCGATACGCGTTAATTGCTATAAATTTACGACCCTTGCAACAGAAGAAGAATAAGAAAGGAGATAGAACGACGTCAAAGGGTACGTTTCTATTATGGAGTCGGTGAAGATCAAAGACGAATACAGAGACCTCGTACGTCCACGCTTTAACGCTATCGTGTACCTGCGTTCTGGTCGCTGGATCACAATAGATTTTTTATTTCACGTCGTAAAAACGTTTATCAGAGTTAAGGGAAATTATTCGTTCGAAAATGAAGACTTTAAGAAGAGAACAATATATCTGAATCTTTGAATAACATTTGCGTAGCTGTTTTGCTCGCTGGGTTTTATATTTTGAAAACATTTGTCAAAGTTACGGGAAATTATTCACAATTTACATTTATTATTTTTAAAGAATCTTCGACAATATTATGCAAGATGTTGCTTTCAGCTGTTATCGTATTATACAAGGTGGTCGATATTCTATTTCTTGAGTTTTGAATAAAATGTCTTTCAAAGTAATCGCTTCTCGTCTTAAATGCTTTCATACTTTTTTAGTATTCCTTGCATTCTGCTATTCGAACGAAGGATAGTAAAAAAAGTAGCGTATTGCACGACGCCTGATACGATGTCACTTTTGTTCGTTAATGGTCTTCCTTCATTTTGTAGCCATTCAATTGCATATTCCGCACGGATTTCCTTTCCTCTTTCGGGATTGTTGTTTTCTGGGTTGTGACGTCAAAGGAATCGCAGAATGTTTCCCGAGAGCTCATCGCGGTTTTCTTTTACTTGTGATCATCTTTATAAATGATTTTAACATTGTTATACATATTAACCGTATCCGTATCTAGAACAATCTGTTTCTAATATATCTGCTTTAACCCCTTAACCTACAACTACGGGCATAGCCCGTAGTACGCACTACACAAGTCGTGCGAATGGCTCGAAGGCTGCGCGAGCTTGTTTACGTTTTCGGCCCAAAATTCTCGAACGTAAATGGTAGGTTAAGGGGTTAATGTATTTGTTATTTATACAAGATAGTTGGTAATTGGTGGTACAAGCGAAAAGAGGGTGATTCTACGTGAAAAAAGAAGTCGACAATATAGAATAAAAATTTTTCGTTTGAGGCTTTGTTTTCGAGAAAATCGATTTTGAATTTTCGCTCGGTACGCGTTCTGCTCTTTGAATAACACGTATGTCAGGATGTCGACGATTGGGATACCGGTGTCTGTAATGATCAGCTGCGGCTGATGCGTTACCATTACACGCACCTAAGGAAAGTATCATGTTCGTATATTTCCGATTGCTGTATGATGGTAGACCAATAGGTACTGATAGTGGATAGCGATAAAAGTCGGATAGTAAGTTAATAGGTAGGAAAACACTTCGGTCACATTGGAAGTGTTTATCAACATAACGTCGATCGGGATAACGATCTACGGTGAGATCCGTTATAACGAGACGTGATAAAGTGCACGCGTACCGAGCCAAAATTCAAAGTCGATTTTCTCGAAAACAAAGACTCGAACGAAAAATTTTTATTCTATATTTTCGACTTCTTTTTTCGCGTAGAATCACCCCCTTTCCGCTTGTACCACCAGTTACCAACCACCCTGTATATATTTATTATATATTTAATATATTTGTTATATATGTTTGTCATGTAATATATTAGTTAACGTAAAAAAAATTCTCGCAGTTTCGATAAAAACTGAAAATCATTGTACCATATAACGTGCCCGTTGTCCGTCTCTTTCTTCTAATCTTCTCTAATGGATTTCTTCTCCGGTTCCTCAATACCAAGTTTTGCGATTAAATCAAGCGTACATTTGAATGCTTACTCGTGCACCTTTCCTATACAAATTCTCAATGCCAGAGGATGCGTATAGAATGTACAAAGAACGACGACCGAGTGCAAGATTTAAATAACAAATTCTCTTAAGATCTTACTACTCGCTTTCTATCTACATGAATCGAGAAAGTCTTCATTTTTATTCTCTTATCGCGAGGTCACATCGTAGGAAGGAAAATTCTTGTTTATGGGAGTTATAAACTGGCTGGTTCGTTAGTCATAATTTTCTACCCTTCTCAGCTGTTCACGTTCAAACCCAATTGCAAACCAATAAGATTTCGGAGAATTGATTCTTCGGTCGGCGGAAATTGTCGATTACCATCGATCAGTTTCTCGATATGTAAAACGAAACACCCAGGAGAGTCTATTTTATATCGTCGGAATATTCAATTACGAGTTTTCGATTCGAGAAACCTCCGATAAAACGGTAATAACTAGAACGAGGATGGAGATTCGTATTTTCACGGACGAAATTTACGAAACGGCGTTTTACAAGCAGAAATCTTTTCATCCGATAAATATTACGATGTATATCTTATTTTTAACGTTTTACACATTCTTGCAGATTATGCGCGTTCCGTCTGTCTTTAAGATTCTCGTAAATGCATAAATATTTGCAATTTGATATGATAAAACTATTTAATAAGAAAATGGCAACAAGGATAATTTAATGAAACAACAAAATTTAATGACACTTTCAACTTTGTCTCTTTTCTGAATGTAAATCTCGCTAAATCTTCTTTGACCCTAATTATCTAGGCAATTCACATAATGCATTCCCTTTAGTTATTTATTCTTCCGGAAATACACTTTCATACATTGTAACATTGTCTAAACATTGTAAATCCTGAGAACAATACAGGCAATTGAACGTAGAAACCTTGAAGATGACCAATAATAGGTGCTCAAATCCAATCCTAAGACCCTTTGAGTCACAATTCTCTTTTATTGACTTTCTTCATTAGTCACTAAACTGCAAGATTTTCCTGGATAAACAATTTGTAAGTCTTTATTAAAATGGCAGCTCCTAAGTTATATAAGAAGGTAGGAAGGTTGGTTTGAAATCAGTTTTCGTAGACTCGGCGGACTGCTCTAACGTGTCCGACGCTTTGCTCTCAGAATTGTGTCTTTTAGTAAGTAAATGGTATATTTGTTCGGCAGTGCAAGTTTCTTCAATTGCCAGTATCGGGTGTGAGGATTTGTGATCTTCGAGAACCTCAAGCGTTATTCGGAAATATCTGCTCCATCGACATCTGTAATTGTCCACACTGTGTAAGTATTCGTCGTTAGACCACGGATGTTGGCGCGTTTGTGAGAAATTGAAAGGTGCAAACGTGCAGAAAATTCGCCAAGCGTAGAAAATTATACGAAATATCGAAAGCGCAATATTCTCTGTAATTAGACTGCGGATAGTTACGCGAATTCGTATCGTTGTTACAATAATTAAAAAATTGGAATCTAAGTAGCGACTTGTCTCAGCAAATACTTTACTTTAGATATTCTGTGTAACTTTGCTATTACACGCATTTTCGTTTACACTTTTGCGTTCAAAATTTTAAAATAAAACAGTTAGTGTACAGAAAATGCAGTTCATAAAGTTTCCTTCTTTAATTCCCGTTTCTTCAGTCGCGTTCGTAAAAATTCGAGTTAGAAATTTCCACAAATATCCACGATCTACCTATCATTTGCACATCTGTCGCTCTAGTTTAAATATTTTCCATCTATTTCGCGTAGAATGTAGTATTAAATTCTGGCCAAATATCGAAGAGTAATTATTATCGGTCGATAGCTGTCTTCTCGATGTATCGTATCCGACCCGCATCATCCCCTTAATCTGCTGCATTCCCTGCGGCAATAAAATTGCCCGCAATAGGACACAGAACGGACGAAAATTCAATCTGTTCGTTTGATTTGTCTGTCGCTGTAACACAGTGACACTTGTGCACACGCGTGCAGTGTCATCTGTAGCTTCTTCATCGACGCCCACGATCGCTGTAAAATTGGCCAGCTTGGACGCTCTAGTTCCGCAGGATTGCATCTCTCGTTCGCCCACCTCGGCCATCGTATTTATAGAGACACACTCACCTTCTCTTCTCTTGCTGACTGCACGTGTTGTTTCACTCGTTTGTTATTTCCCAGCGAGAAGATAATCCAACCGCGATATTCCAACGTCCTGAAAGACGGTTGTCCGATAGCTGCTCGAACTTGACTGGCGATTAGGCGACTGGGCCGCGTAAGTTTAGGGTTCGATCAACGCTAGAACCAGCACAGCAGTCAAAATTATTGGTTTTACGATTTTATTTTAAAATTCCTACTTCGTGTTACATATTTTTCCGCAATGGTGCAACGACTTTTGCAGCGACGACTAAAGGAACGATATAATGAATTGTATTTTTTGTATTTATTCAAAATTAAACTAATTTTGTGTCCTGGCTACTTGTACCGATACCTGCTACTTGTCAAAATGTAAAAGGGTGCTGCAATCTGTTTATCGAACCCCAATTAACCAGTTTTCTCGTTTTCTACAACTTCCCACGCGTTTTTAGAATTTTTACTGTGTATCGTTCGACACGATGGTGTCGATTATCAGGAAAATTTTGGACTCATCGTGATGCTCGTTTAAAGCAGGATTTTGATTAGGCTGAGATAGTCTTTGCCTCGTATGGACCAAGATTACGAATAATACGATACAATGTCGTTGATATTCCGATTTTGTGATACTATTTGGCGATTAAAAAGGCGTACTTTTATCATCGTAAGCTTAAGTAAAGTCGGATTAATGGAATTATCGATGATTCGCGAATTGTTACAATCTGTTAAAGAATTTTGGTTAGACAGGGATATTCCTTGCTTGCACGTTGATAAAGATATCAGAGCGAAACAATAAACATAATTTTTACTGATTTTCCAATTTTTATGTTGCCTATACTTTGATATAATTAGAAAGAGGAGCAATCTGTTTGGTTCAAAGATACTAGTCTTTTAACAATAGATAACAAATCGATGAAAAATTTGTGGAAAAATATCAAGGACATGCCTAATACTCAAGATATAATAGTCAATCTAGATTTTTTGAAATCTATGTTTTTTTTTTTAGAGAATTGTACATACAGAACTCCAGAAGCAAAAATAAAAGGACAGTTCTGGTAAACCGTTTGGCAAAGTAATGTATTTTAAAGTTGCATCCCTGTGTAAAACAACAAATATGACTTATCTTATCGTATCTTTACACCCGAAATATTATCGTCTTCAAATACTTTGCTTAGTTTTCTCTAATTAAAAATTCTGACGTGTAAGTTTTTGTTGCACGAACCGAACGCTTTTGTCAAAAAGATTTATTTTTCTCTGTGCAACGAAACGTACCGAAGGAGGATTAAGGCTGGTTTCTCTTTTGAACGAAATTTGCAGAGTTATTCGGCCGTGTCTCTTTTAATTGCACTGTATACTTAATTCACTCTAAATATTCTTCACGCTCAACGTTGATAATGATAGAAAACGTTCCTTAAATATTCTTTACGTCGCTGATTTGTTTCAATTCTATCCGAGTATCCAGTCGAAAGATGATAATTAATCTCCTTCTTTCTATTCATATTTATCTCTTATTTCTATTCATTTATTGCAACGATAACTATGTTCGTTTCAACTTCTCCAATCCCATTAACAGTAAAACCACCTAGAAATAATATGACCAACATTTTCTAAATAGAACGATAACAGTCAAGCAATAGCATCGCCCAATGAAATTCGCATTATCGTACGAAATATTTCCACTTTTCTGCATCGTCAAGAATTTAGAATTTCTCACGCAAAGCGACGAATTACGCGCTTTTACATTTGTCATAATTTCCGCGCTGATCGAGCAATGCCAACAATTGAATTCAAATTATTACTCACTCAAAAAAAAAAAAAAAAAAAAAAAAGAGAGAAGAACTCTTACGTTTATCGTTATTTCTGCGTCGACTGATCAAAGTAATTAAAAAATAGTGCCACTAATTAGATCAAAGTCGTCTTCCAAAATATGCTCTCGCCTAGATTTTAGAATTTTTCCCGCAAAGCGACCAATACACCAGACTCTTGCGTCTGTTTCTATACCCACTTTTTCCATCGTTCCACATATATGTATTTAGAGGTGTAACGCGCAAAGGATTCTGGGTCAAAGAAAAACCGTGTAAGCGTGAACAGAGGGAGAAGAGAAGAGTGAGTGCGCTGGCTGAAAATGGTTATTGATTTTTAGGCGGCGTCCGCGGGTCCTTCGTATATTTGATACGAAACTTTTACTTTTAGCAGCCGCAAGTGTAGCTTCATTGAACGGAATTCGACAGGCACGAGAGCTTCTTGTCACGTTTACCGGTCACGGATCACGCTGAATTTCATTCAGACCTCCTTTCCAACCATGACACTCCCACACGTTCGAACTGCTTTCTTTCATCCTCGCTCCTTCCACCGAACCACTTGGAGCCTATTCGCCATTCCCGATCGATCTGGTTGTCTGGAAAGAAAAACATTCATTAATCACTCATATTCCACATAGACGTACGTAAATGGCAATTATCTTCGATGAAACGCTAAATTAATAATATTCAAGAGGGCATACACGTAGACTCTATGATGCTGGAACGCTTGTAGATATATTTTACGAACGTATGATGAGTGTTGTAGGAAACATTTAGAAATTTTATTGGCATTAACGCGAGGCTTTACTGTCATGGGTATATTGGCAAAACTTGAAGCAAGTGTGAAAATGTACATAGAAATTACAGGATACTTGATACATGTATAGACGTCGCAGAGATCACACGACCATTCGAACAGACGATATTAACACTTTGACTGCCACGCCGAAATCACACGTTTCGCCGAGGACGCCACGGGAGTATTTTTATTATTCAAAGCAAATAATGGCAAAATAATAATACATCGATGATGTAAGACAACGTTCTTTCACGATGGATCGTTTATCTCGTTGGTGGTCGCGGGTGACCACCGTGGCGACTTGGTAACAGTCGATAGCGACGTATTACAACGAGGCTTCGTTTATTTCAACAAACCACTCGCATTCGTTGTTTGGTCGTAAGCAAAACGTGCAGAATATATCGTTGAAACGTGTAGAAGATATTGGTAAACGGTATTTGCTCATTGTATATATAATGGTAAGGTATGTGCACACTTCTAACTTCAATTATACGATTATAAAGCAGCATTTACGATTATTTTCTAAGCTGTGTTTATAATAATATTCGCGGATTACTCCTCAAAGATATCGATGCAAACACAGTGCACCGTTAGATGCAAGATTTGTTCTCATTTTTTTTTATCGATGTTCTAATAAAAATGTTTAATCGTTCAATGGGTCACTTTTTATTTCAAAGAGTCTTCTATTTATCGGTTATATTCAAAATACCCTAACTGTTAATTTTCGTTCAATTTTTATAATTGTAAGAAGTTGAAGCGCTCCGGTCACCAATGACCACCGTGGCAGTCAAAATGTTAATAAACTTCGGTGCCATGCTAATTTTTTTTTTTTTTTACCAAATATATATTTCCAATGAATATCTTCTATATCTGCTATATTCTAATTTAGTCACGATATACATATGCAGATTGTTTTCAAATTTTACCAACATAATCGCGCCACTCGTGTCGTTAAATCTGGTCACGGTGCTGATAAAGTTTCAAAATGCGCAACGCATACGATACACGCGTCAAACTTTTCTCTGGTAAATGTCCGAATACGTTGGCGTAATTAATTAACATACTCGAACACGATTTACTAATTAGGTTGCTCTTCGTCCACATAGACACGCCAGATCTTGCAAATAATTTGCAAAAGTAATACTTTTACGAGTATATTTGGCGCGTGGTAAAAACGCGTAAACAAAAGAGAAACTGATAAATCGTAAATAATTCATTTATAAGACAATATAGCACTATGTCACGTACTATGATTAACATTCCGAAGTTACACAGGGCGAGGCGAAGAGGAACGATTTTCTAAAAGAAGGTCCAACGAATATAAAACAATTCTCGAACAGCAAACTAGGCGTTCGATGCATTTTTTAGACTTTGTTCGAGTCGCGAAAAATTTGCCCAGCAAAAAGTAGCATGAAATCGGACTGGTTGCGTTTTAAACGGCGAGAGTGTGGCTGGTTGAAATTCTTCCGCGGAAATATGTCGTCCCATTTCGCCGGACAGACTTTTTTTTACCGAAGCACCAAGCTGAAACCGTCTCATTCGTTGTATTTATAGACTGCTTGTCCTCCTTGCTTCTGATCATTTATGTATAAAGGCCGCCGTTGCTCTGTTCCACAGGGAACAGGTATTCTGCCAATGATACGCCGCTCCTTTTTCTTGCACGTGAGATACCCAAAGATAAACGCGGATGGATAAGATCCATACGAATCTGGCTACCGAACGTTTCTTTCGCCAGCCACCTTCTCTTTTTTTTCGTTCTATTCTTCTCGTTTTTCTCTTTTCACCTTTACCTTTTATTATACTCGTAGAGTATACCGACTCTTATTCCGATTCGCGCGAAATTTTGATAAATTGATTCGGTCGTGCGAATGGAACGTATTATTTTGATTGATTGCAGAGGCGAATCAAGTTGTATACTGTCTGCTCGAAATTCGTTATGATACGAAAGAGTTTAGGATTGGTACTTGCGTCTGTGTGTACGAGTATTGGTATCTTTTATGGTAGACCTTTTTACCGTCTTGATAAGTCATCTATTTTAGGGTATACGTCATAACTGTTCGCTCATCTTGTCAATTGTAACTGCATTTTGCAGGATTACGGTGTTTTTCGCTTCTATTATTACCCTTTAAAGTTTCGTTCATTCGCCAACGTGTTATCGATTGTCGTGGAAAATTATTTTCAAAATGTTCACTTCGTGGTAAGTTTGTTGTACGATCGAATTAATTTTACTAATGGAATCTGACGAATCGCTAGGTATTAATAAGTTTGGCATTAAAACGTGGCAAGGTTCAGTTACAGGCGCGTAATTGCAAGTAAATTTTATAAATTACGATCGTCCTATTTAACAAAATTACGAAACAGTAAAACCTACACAATAGAAATCCTCAACGTGCAGCTTATAATTTGTCAATTTGCTAGCATCATTGTTACTAAATTATAGAGCGAGACGCTCGAGACTAATCGATGTAACGCAAAACGACCCAAAATTAAGTACACTTTCATAAACCATAAAATTATTACGTTTAGACGTTATAATTTTCCCCATAAATATAGCTCGCTCAAAGTGGCATGAAAGCGTATAATACGGCATTGGCATTAGTACCATTGTCATTCAGAGATCGACTCGGCCGTCAATCATATTAAAGACGCTATATTCGTTCAAGGAACATCTTCGACCGTACGATCTTAAAGACTCGTAAATACAAAGCGTTTCGAGATGTAACGATAAAGATCTACACGGTACTGTAATCGCGTGAACCAGCCACGCATTGTTCGCGCTGTTTCTTAAATCCGGAGCGTTCTTAGTAATCTGCCTCTATCTCTGGACGTAGAAAAAACCAAGGGAATGATAGTGGCTTGGTTCCAAGTTCTACCGAAACGTGGCACGACGAAACTTTGCCACTGTAGCCGTGGTCCGTTGCTCAATAGTGTTGCTAGACTTCTAATAGATAACCCAGTGAACCGTTTGCCCGGTTGCGCTCGTTCTTTAAACCGCGTTCAACGTTTAACATTCGGGTCACTTGCCCGATCAAGCGTCGCAGGTGGTACGAGTCTTACGGTAAATTTCTGTACGCTGTTTTCAATAGGCCGTTACCGATGCGCGTGATAGTCGTTCCCTTCGATGGGAAATAAATCTTTGGTCTGGCAGTCGTCGGTGTACGAATTTATCGCGAAGAGGTGCGTTTAAGGATGTCTGAGACAACTGCTCGAATCAACTTCATCGACAGATACGATGTATACGTTGACGTAAGTTAAGGTAGAAATCGGTGACGCGATATTTCTTCGATATTTTGTGATTTATCGAGAAGAATCGGTTGGAGAATCGAGAAACGATTCAGTCAGGAATAAGTAGCGATAAATTGTATTTGGCAGAGATGCGATATACATGCTGATGCGGATTAAGACAAAAATCGATGATGCGATATTTCTCAGATGTTTGTTAATTTACCGAGAAGGTTGGTTCGAGCATCTACCTGGTTAAGTGAGTAATAGTAATTTTCATTGGCGGATAATTATAGCCATGTCGTTGTGGGTTAAAATAAAGATCGGTGACGAGATATTTCCGAGGTACTTTTTATTTCATTGAGGAGCTTGGTTCGACAGTTTCTGTGCAATTTGTAACAAGTTAAGTATAAACTGTCGATATTATTATACATCTTTCTAGTAGCACGTGTAAAGGGAAAATATCTAACGTTACTATTTTAATAGAAACCATAAAATCTTTGAAAAACTACAAGCGGTTACCGGCAGGTATCTCGCTGGCAGAACCTGCGCAATTTGCCTTGGAACGAATTTATTGGACAGCAAGCCGCCACCTCGTCGTTAAATTTATACCGCTGCACTGATAACTTTGCTCTACCCATCATTGTTTTTGTTTTAATAGCGTTTCGAACAAATAACATTTCTACTTCCACGAGCACTGTAAAATGCTCTTGAATGCTTAAAGATTCCAATGTTTCTTACATTACTCGATCATCATAATACGATACATTGTACGATTACGTAATTACTATGATATTTCTGAATCTCTTCGGTTTTATACGTTCTTCTACTTGATAATTTTGTCTCTTAGATTCGAATCATTTACAGTTTCATTTCATTAAACTCTCATTATTTTTCTTTCTACTATTGGATTGGCAACTAAGTGATTGCGGATCTTGTCGATACCATCTAACGACAAAATCCGCAATCACTTAGTTGCCAGCTCGATACATTCTTTCGTCTACGATCAGCTCACAGATTCAACTGTACAGAGAAAATGATATCGATTCTCTGTGTATAATATAATTATTTGAAAGTTTCTATCTCGGAAGAATTGCAACGAAATGGTTAAAAATTCGGTCAGAGGCTGGAGTTTCGTTGTTTCTTGAAACGTCGAGAACCTCTCGAGAGAACAAAGGTGGAAGAAGCGAAAAGTATGAGAGCGTAGGTATAATGTGGACGTCGGATGACGCTCGTTTGCCCGGACAATTTGTGATAATGACCGGAACAGCTGATCGTGTGCTCACTACGAGAAACGATTCCTCCTCTGCCGGCGTGAAACCGCGTATATCTCAATTTCTACCGTGTGTTCGATCATCAAAGTTCGTGATTATCGCGTTATATCCGTTTTCTTCGCGTTAACCAGCAACAGCCTCGGCGTTGATCTTTCGCTTGCTCACTGTACACTTGCAGAAACTTTTTACCGACTTATCATATCGTGTAAAATAAATTTTGGAATTCCATTAACGTCGCAACGAATACGAATATCGCTATATCGCGTTTAGTAAAATTTAACCAATCCGAAAGTGTATACGCGTGTGTACAGAAGCTACAAACATGCACTTGGCAAAAATTATACCAAAATATTTGAACAGTCAATTATTCGTTATTTTCATGAACCTCGATGTGTCCAATGGGGCCATTTAACGTTTCTCGTATGCTTAAGACTTTAGGTTACTCATGCTGTATACTAATTTTTTATTAAATATGTGTTTACGGTAAATGTGTTCTAACTTCTGTATACGTACGTTTTCGAATTGGCTCCAAATAGCAATATAAACGCGATAATAGTGTCACATCAGAGCGACGAGGTGAACAATTTTCTATGGTAAGACTGCATCTACATTTCCCATAATTTTCTTATAAAGCTAACAGAATATCAGATTCGTCTATCTTCTTTTCTTTTCTTTTTTTTTTTCTTTTTTCGAATGAGAAACATTCTTGGTTAGTTATAATTCACGTTTTGCCATGAATTTCATGAAATGTACATACAACTAATAATTCTGAACTTACAATTCGAATGAAATTACTATAGAAATTGGCTGTAGAACCGAGTGTCTTAGATAAATCGTTACGGTCTATTTCTTTGCGAAAATGATTCCTGATTAATCGATAATCTGATCGCAACTGATAATCCTGAATCTAAAATTCTAACGAAATTATTATATAACTCGAAGATGACCAGATGCTCGCGTTAATTCTAACGGAGATGCGTGTAGAATCTTTTTACGAAACACAAGCCGAGTTCTAACACGGACTCGTATCTTAATGATTCGGTGTATCCGGAAAAGAAACGTCTGAGTAATTTCCGTTTTTAAGTTACTATGTCAGATGCATTACTAAAGATACGGATCTTGAAAATCATTCGGTCAACGAGGCTTCTTAACGAACAGCTAAACCAAGGAAACGCGTCTAGAAAACACGTCCAATTTCGAAATAAAACTCTGCGGAATCGTTAATGAACTCAAACGCTTTTCTGCTTCGTGCGATGCACAGCAGATTTTAACGATGTGAAAGAGACATCGCCGGTGAACGAACTGCGCGCACGTTAATTACTTTTGCATCATCCCAGTTGGTAGAGTTGCTACTCGTCGGTATTAATGTAACACGATTCGAATGAAACACGAAAATTTCTCTTGCAACTAGATACCTTGCAAATTAGTTCTATTAACGCATCGCCGTTGGCAAAATTTGCACGTATCATACAACATCTTATTAACGCGTTCCACATCGTCCGGCCCATATGGAGAAATCAAAGTTTTTTTTTTTTTTTCACAGAATACACCTTTTTTTATATTTCCTTGATCGTGTAGTTATATAGTACAGAGAATCCGTGGATTTAACAATCAACAAAAAGCGTTATATAAAAATATAAGTCATTGGAAGATTTATTAAACAGTTACGGTAAAAGTGCGAAGTAGGATAGGAAACGGTAATAAAGTTGCGATTATCATTAGCCGTTAATTATTCCATTTCGACATTTTCTTCTGACAGTGATAAAAGATTGGATTTATCATCCCATGAGGCTCGTTTCGATCTTGTTTCGTCTCGCTGAACTGATCCTCGACTGACCAACTTTTCGTATCGATTCGACATAATATCTCACTTCTTTTAGACTGTTCACATATAAATTGATATTTCGTATTCCTGTTATATATAAATTTTTAATCAAACTTTAAACGATCCTTGTTTACGTGACATTTTCTGCTTGATCGTAACGTTGTATTATAACGAACAAGTTTGGCTGTGAAACAACAGGATAGCTCGTACTTGTAAATATAGAGGATGTTAGATCGTGTTCAAATTACGTACTTCTATTTCGTGTGTCTCAGAACGACCATTTGAAGATGGTTCAACTACATTTTCGTGAGTTATCGCTACTTCCTCTTGGGACTCTGATGGAAGTATATCTACATCTTGCTTTCCAGTTACATGTTGCTCGGACCAAGCAACTGTCAAATTCGTAAACGGCATTATATTATATAAACGGTCGTCATAAATTAACGTTTAGTTATGTTAGAAGAGCGCGACGTGGATCACCTTCGATTCGATTCGATTCTTTCGTCTATTTGAGAAAAAAAGAAAGAAAGGAAGGGAGAAAATCGTATAATAAAAATTATGTTAATTTAATGGACTTTATGTAATTTAGAAAGTTATAATAGCTAACGTGATCGTTATTTTGGTGGAGGGAAAATTCGAAAATTGGATTACGTCGATCGTAACGCGAATATTCCGTAATTCGCTGTTTCTTTCCAGACGCTAATTCTTCAAACGACGTAAAATTAACTTACATCGAGATTTTCAAGAACTTGTTAGGTAACGTAAGTTTTATAATAAACGTTCGTCAACCCTCGTGTTATTACTTACACTTTTCCCGGAAGCGACGTCCGATAAAAAATAAATAGCCGCGACGACTATTTTCATCGTCGACGATGATTAAAAAAAAATGCTTTGCTGTTGCTATAAAGAGCAGCCAATAACGCGGCAGACCATTTACCGATACTTTGATCTTGCGAACATACTTTCATCTAATCTATCGTACGATGATTTACCGGGGAAAATGAGAAAAATTCGCGGAATTATAAAGAAATTATTCAGGTAAAATTGTCTATCTTCGACGTTTGTAGTTCGTTGAACATTTTTGTAATTTACCTACATTCGTTCAGTATCCGTACCGATCGTAGTTTTCCCAGAAGCAACGTTCAGGCAACGCGTTCTTAACTATTTTCAACGTTCTCGTTAACAAGCTAATTAATTTTCTAATTATCAGAAGGCATTCGCTTCTCGATAAACTCTTTAAACTTCTAATTTGCTTTAAACTTCGAAAGACGAAGAAAGTTCACGGAGTTGTGCAGATAGAATCATCCATCTATAACGTTTATGGTTATACCATAATCTTTGTACATTTACATTCCTTCAATTTCTTCGTCTATTACGCGTTTCGTACAAGCAATATTTCGACAAGATTCAATACGCCAACTACATTTTCAACGTTCTCGTTCTGTCGGATGTCTATACGAATCTATCCATTTTTATGAAAACTAAAAAAGGTACATAGAGATACCTGTACATGGAAATTTACTTTGGAAAGTACTTTAGTTTACGCATTTTTCCGTATCCTTTCTGTCCATTTAAATTTCCCACAAATGCACGAAGCTTATATTTTATGTTTTATTATATATATATATATTATATACATTTTCACGTGTTGTGTACAATGCGTACATTTCTATCCATTCAAATTGTTCACAAATCTCGATCTTCCATCAACGTCCCAATCTCTAGAAAATATCCGCTTGTCGATAAACTCCGCAAACGTCGTCGACTCGTCAAAATTCATTCAATCAGAAGCATCCAAAACAACTATTATGCGTGCCATTTATTTCGCACGAAGTATAACATCTCATCGAACGTACACTTTACGTTCGTTCACCTTCCAGATTAAGTATACCTTTCCTTGCCCCTTCCCCAGGAAACGAGGTTCGAGCACGAATAAACAGCCTTAATAATTATTTCCACCGTCAAAGTGCGTTACGAAAAAAGAAAAAAAAAAGAAGAAAGAAGGAGCAAGAAAAAGAGAGAAAAAAGGAAGCGGAGCATCGCTTTAGAGACGGTCGATATCACGACGAGAGTTTCGCTTTGATCTCCGCGGAACGTTCATAGGGGAAAGTTCTCGTGCTTCCGTTTGTCGTACGCGGAATACCCGGTGGCACGAGGACGACGGCGAGGCAAAGGCATTGGCGGCAGGAGCAGCAAGTTATCAGGTCGTAAGTTCAAAGAACCGTGTGCAAGAGCATCGGGTGTATCGACTGCGGTGCGGCACACGATATTACGATCGTTCGCGAGGACGTGACCGTGCATAACGAGTCATTGTACGGCACCGTGGAGAAATTAGCGCTGGCTGCCGCCTACGAAGATAAAATTCCACGCCTCGAACTCGTAATTATCGGCTGACCCGCGAAAAGATACAGGAGACTTCCCTTGTTCTCGCGAAAGATCCTCGGGGGTGTCTTTGTTCTTTTAACCCGATAAAAGCGATGGGAAATGCGAGAGGATTAAGCTTTTCGATTTCTGTGTTTGTAGTTTGGATTTGTTGCTCAGGTAAGGTAATATACCTGATGAGTTCTTTCTATCGAGCATTTTAAATTGCGTTTTCCTTTTTCTTTTTTGGTTCAACAAGAACGTTTCGCAAATGTGTATTTAGTGCTCTTTATATCGGAGCAGGGAAATTGCACTTTTTATTGATTCGTGTGTGTGTCTACGGATGTATGGCAGTAGGAATCATAGAGTAACATTGATATTTTGAATAGTATGTACGTAACACGCGGAAGAAGCAGTAGCATAAAAGTGGTATATGATGCAATAAATCAATTTTTCTTCACAACCGCGCGACGAATCGTAATAAGTTTCTTTGAGGCCATATACGTATGCCATTAATTTGGTACACCCGCTAGAGCTACTTTCGAAGGAATATCTTATTTTTCTATTTGTACTTGTATTTCACGTTGCATACTATTTTTCGTAGGAGAGAACGTAAGCACATATGTGATGCACGTTCGTTATATGAAAAAATTCTTCATTTCCATTTGCCTCTCAGCTTTGCAGTGACGTTCAGTTGCACATGCAAAATAAGACAGGACAGTAACCGTGAAACTTACGCGTAAACAAGAACACGTACACGCTAAAGCAGAACGGTAGACGTAAACTTGTCAAAAAACAGAAACGCATACATAACAGATCGTGACATAATCGTGACTTAAGTTAAACTGTGTTAACTACGCGTACAACTACCTACATTTATATATATATAATCGTTATAATTCAAGTTAGTGTCAGCCTACGTAAATCGAAATATTGAACGTGTACGAACTAGCAATATCAGCGCTAGAGCTACCGATAGTTAAGACAAAAGACTGTTCTTTAAATTATACGTCTGATAGAATATTTGTATATTTGTTGATTTACTACTTTCTTGCAAAAAGAATTCCCTCGTGTTACTGTGTGTATTTCTGATATTATTAGTCCATCTGGAACATAATCCCTAAACGAGGATCGACAGGGTTATAAAATTATAGACTCAACCATTTCGACCGCTGTGGTAGCTCTAGCGTTAGCAACAATATTAAAATATACGTCTGATAGAATATTTGTATATTTGTTGTTTTACTACTTTCTTGCAAAAAGAATTCCCTCGTGTTACTGTGTGTATTTCTGATATTATTAGTCCATCTGGAACATAATCCCTAAACGGGGGTCGACAGGGTTATAAAATTGTAGACCCAACCATTTCGACCGTTATGGTAGCTCTAGCGTTAGCAACAATAGCGAGGCGTTTGTCAATTAGACGGTGGATGACGGATGGCTTTAATTCCATTCAATACATTCGAGCAAATACTCAACTTCAAATATACAACATAGGTGAATCGATAAAAACATGGAAGAACGGTAGAACCTCCTTTCGTCCCAACCTTCCGTGTCAATGATCGATACTATACCTAACCCGAACGATGCCGTTTATACTTTTAAACCGTTCAATTCTTCCTTGCGAATCGTTTAACGCGATCGTCGTGAAAACAACACGCTATGACGCGATACATCAAACAGTATGCACATAGCGACGCTTCTAATTGCCTTATTGCTCGGTTTTTAGTTACAACTTCAAACAGCTTAGTTAGAGGAAGATTGGCGCTAGTAGGCCATTTGCAGCGCCTTCGGCAGTGCATTGGAAACTGTACGGCGTAGCCGACTAATCCGCGTGAATTATGGGACTCGTATCGCGGAAGTCGTTTCTAAATTGATTCGTAAATCAATACCGGAGCGTGACCGAATATCTCTCCTCCTGTTCCTCGTTCACCACCTCTTTCTCTTCAGCCATAGTCCGTGGCTGATACGGGCACCAGCGCATCGCCACGATTCTCGGCATCCCGCTGTATTTAGCTCGCACTTATCGGAAGACGAGCACCGATGATCTGTATGGTCGAGTCGAAAGGCACGCAGAAGGCATGTCGGCCAGCACCTCGTGACATTTCGAGTGGCTCGAGGATGGTCCGGGGCGACCACCTCGCCTAGATCTGCCTACTCGCCTCTCATCGTTTTGTCTCTCTCTCTCTCTCTCTCTCTCTCTCTCTCTCTCTCTCTCTCTCTCTCTCTCTCTTCTCTCTCTTTCTCTCGATTACCAACCTCGATGATGTTTACCATTAGAAGCGGAGTTTTCTTCCGTGAAATGTTTCTGCGTTGTACTAATCCCGATAAATTTGCTATCGTTAGGTTTGTAAATGATTTGGGAAATTTATAGTAATTCCCTTAATTTTACAGTATGGATATTTACGTAGAAATATTGCCTATTGTCCTTGCAAAAGGACATCGTAAAATTGTCGTTATATCCTTTACCCTTTTGCGTGGATGTGGTTAAAACTAATTAGAAGGTAGGATAAAAGGTTGAGACGTACCTGGCTTACGTCGTGTGTTTCATGCGACAGTGGTACGACATGATACACGATGCAAATTGAAATTGCACGGCCTAAAATCTGAATCATAAACTCTTCCGATCACCTGTGATTCGATGATATTATTCGCTTCATTTTCTTCTATTCCGAATTACCTTATGAAATAAAAGGCGAGCAATATAAATGTACATTAAGTGGCGGAAATCGAATGGCTTGTTACTTCAGATTTTATAAATCTTCTTCATTTAATAATAACACTTGACTGAAATCAAACAGTTGACTGAAATTAGTAAATGTATAGCTCGTTAGTTTAGATCTTTCATCTTCTTCGTTATTTAACAGCGAAATTCCTTGAATGGTGAATGTATTTGTTTGAACAACCGACTGTTAAATTAATATTTACGTACCTTCTGATCAATTAAGGGGGGGCTAAGGTTAATTCGTACAAAATAAGGCATGTTTTTGTGAATTATTTGTGATCACACAGTTAAAATCTCTTTGTTAACCCTTTGAGTGCTGTGGGCGCGTATAGGTGTCTGGCGAAAGCTATCGGTGTGGACTAAGGACATATATATGCGCTTTCTGTAAGTGCCCGGCATGGGCTAAGGACGCATGTATGGGTTTTTCAATTTTTCCGAACATCTACGCAGAAGTGATACTATTACGTTTGTGTAAAATAAATATAAATGCATTCCTTACGGCAGTAAACAAATGCCAATAGCGCCTCGTTATTGTTGAAGTGGTCACTACTTGTAAGAAAACTCTACATCTGGTTTTTTTAATTTTCTCAAGCACTGAACTTTTCACACACAACTAAATTATTAACTCGCGTTATATTTACTAAATTTAGTTTTCTAGTTTATCGTTTTCTAGTTTATTACCCAAATTCTAGTTAACTGTAAATTTCCATGTTTATAATAAATAATTAAAAATAACTAAAAAATAACGCTCTTGAATCGTTTAATCTCGTGCAAAAGAATTACTATAACTTATTACGATTTTCGCTTTGAATAGTCAATCGACAGAGTTCAGTCTAACGAAAAAGTATCCCGTCCACAGCGATCGTCAGCGCTAGACGCGCGCCGTCCGTACGGACGACATAGGCCGCGAGTAGTCAGCACTCAAAGGGTTAAAACCAATAGTACATTAAAGTATGACGTTCGAAGGATATTGTATAAAATTTTCACGGAGAAATATTAAAAAATACGGCAATGGCAGCAATTATTCGAACGCGTCTCGGAAAAAAGGTAGAATTGCGGTGCCCCTGATAACCTGGTGCTGGATCATCTGAAATCAAAAAATCAAAGTTCATTCGTTAGGTAACAGTTTCCCCCAGGTAACGCTGGGAGGATTTTTCGAAATTTCAATTTTCCCTTCAAAGCGTTCCAAAAAAGTGGAAATTATACCGACAAACAAGCAATTTGCACGGCTAAAGATAGGGTTTTCTTGGCAAAGTTATGCGCCGTGTTTTACTTCAAGTACACGTGATAACCATATCGCGGGGGTACACATAACTCAGCTTTTGCGTCAATTGGATTATTCGATGATGGATACGTCAAAAATCATTCGTAATTCCATAACGTTCGTTCTCAAAGCACGTGACGCTACTTTCGTCTGCCTCGTGCAACTGCAAACCTGCTCCTATCGATTTTCTATTATCTCGCATAGGCTAAGCCTATCGGCGAGTACCTAGAAACGAGCCTAGAAATAACCATCCTCTTCCTGATAACCTGCTAAATGTAACAAGATCTACAATTTACGTCCTTACGTACGAGAAAATCGTGTTATCTAATCGTTTCTATCTTGAATCGATTCAAGGCACCGTGTCATCCGTACAACATAGATCGCGCCAATATTTCCACCGATATCCGACATTTTCGATTAAAACGAGTACGCGTTTTTACGAAACGTATCGACTCGAACGCGAGATGCTGATAACGCGTTATTGTAAATTCGATAAAAAGTAGGATAAATTAAAATTCCCAGCGTACGCTTCACAAATATCGTCTGAACGTGTATCGAGATGCGCAATTGAATCGACGATGGCGTACAGATGCGATACGATGTCGTTAATCCTTGAACGTTATTGTCAAAGGAAATCACGTTTGCGCTATTGTGGATGAAATTGCGGTAATCAATAAAGAAGATAAATAAGACGATTTAATATTTTATCGGTATTCGACGTCGGCTGAAAATAGAAAATTTATTATTTCCCATGGTTACAGTAATTAACATGTAAATAACAGCGCGATTATATTATTACGAATGGTAACGTTCAAAGAAAATTCGAAGAAAGTAAAATTTCGCTCGGGTTAGCCTTCAAGAATTGAAGAAACAAAATATCGTAGATTATTCTGAAGAAGAAAGAAATATTGAAAATTATTCTTGGAGAAGATATCGGAAGATATCGAAATCTCCGTGAAAAGGAGTCTACAGGTAATTGAGATATTCCGTTCGATCGTCTCGATGAAATCGAACAATTTCCTAGAAGTTTATTAAAACTTGTCTCGCATCTCTGATAGCTAAAAAGATTCTAACGTCTGTACGTGCAAAATTACGCGCGTTTGATGCTTTCATCGAGCGCCTAAATCCAGCACGAAAGAAATCAGCATGCGGTATTGTTCGCTTTAAACAACGCGACGTTTCTCTTCTCCACGCTCGAAAGACAGAAATATTCGATACGAAAATAAAACGCGTCTGCGGTGAAAAATTCCAGGATAAATTCGCGTTGTGTCAGGGGCAAAAGGAACGGAAAAGGATCACGAGACGTAGAAGAAGAAACCGCAATGAGCCATCGAACGGAATAAATACGATCGATAGATGCACTGGTATTTAGGTGAATTATACCGATCGTAAGAAACGTTCTCTGTGCCACATTAACGTTGCGCGCGAAATTTTATGTATCGTTATTTCGTGTACGCTCGTTTCGCAAATTTATTTAATATCCACGTTGTTTGTCGTTAATCGGCACTCGTTCCGTTTTACCATCCAGACCAATCTCTAAATTATCGTTGTACGAATTTAATTACGAAGCATCGTGTGCCGGGCAATTTATATCGCGAATTCGATGAATTTCTACGTGCTCCTTTTCCTTTCCGCCGCCAGCGATCGGCGATAAATCTCGATCGGAAGCGAGTAGCCGGTGGTGTGCAATTATTCGATTGAAATTATCGCGTATTAACTTTGTATCAACTTCGCTTAGCGTTAGTCATCGAAGGATGCAGTATTTCTGGTTAGATTAGTCTCTGTTCCTTTAAAGTCGTGGAAATAACGTCGGCACGAATAGTTTGAAACCGTACGTAGCCGTGTTACGAGCTCTCTTCCTACGGTAGCGTCTCACAAGATCCTCAAAATTGGTAATTTATCGTCGTTTTGTTGGTCGGGTGGAATTTCTATCGTTAAAATTTGCCTCGTTCGAATATTGGGTTGGCAACTATGTGGTTGCGGATTTTGTCAATACCACCTAATGACAAAACCTGCAATCACTTAGTTGCCAACCCAATAGAATCGCCACAAAAGTTGAAAAGAAATATTAAACGTTGACAAGAATTGTGTAAACGGAAATATACATCAGGTTGTCGGGAAAGTGTCTTTCTTCCGCAGACGTGCTTTTCCAGCAATGTACCTTCGTACAAACGTGAAACGTCAAGTCCGTGAAGTGTCGCGGTGTTCATCTGAATAGAAGGAAATGGATCGTACGTAATTCGAGAAAATAATACAAAACGAAAAACGTGCATAAAACGAAAGAAACTTTTCGGACAATCTAATAAACGTTTGAATAGGAAAGACTCGTCTTTGAAAGTTTCAGCGCGTCGTTGAGACTTTGAACGAAATTTTGGCGAACTCAACAGCGTCCCTATGATGTCTATCAAATTTATACGATGGGTCTGAGCAAACAAAGCGACAGAAATTCGTAGAAACTTTTGTATTTCAATATACAAGAATTCCTAAAAAGAAAACGTTATTGGAAAAATGAATTTTGAAATTATCTAGTTGCGTTGCAATCTCGGATGCGTCCTTAGATTTATTCAAAGATACCTTTCAGTCTGACTTTTATCCGACGTTTAAAACAAATATATTTTTCGAACGTACAACGTTATGTAATATCCAGCAAAGGCTAGATACGCGTCTCTTCGATTTAGCCAAAGAGATATCGTACAGATCGATTTTTTCCCGAATCTATGGACGACATTGCGCCGCCAGAGTTATCTTATCCGTAGATACGAGAAGGTTAATTTACCTGATACACGAAGCAATTTGTATTAGTAGTTGCGGTGTTTACGACGCTTTTGCTTAGGCTGGTCGTATAAAAAGATTTATAACAAGTATCGATTTGTTGCAGGTAATGGAGCATCAGCAGGGTCGAAAGCAAACAATGAACTCGACAGAGGTGGCGAAAGCCAACGAAGAGTTCGATTTGTTTTGTAATGCCACTACGTTAAAATCCATTCTTGGACATTTTCGGCATCTCTGCGAATTACTCAAGATCAGACCAAATACGATCAATCAATTTTATCCAAAATTGAGACTCAAGTTGCGATCGTGGAAGGCGCAAGCTCTATGGAAAAAATTTGATCAGAGGGCCAATCACAAGTGTTACAATCGTGGCAAAGCATGCCCGAATACAAGAGTAAGTATACCGAGAATATTTTATGCGATCTCTTATGCGAATCTCTTTCGTTTCTCTTCTTAATTTCATTGTGTCTTGCTGTTTTTAATATTATCGCGTGACGACTGTTTCTTGGAGAAACTTCATTCACCTGAAATGATATCTATCGAGGTAGAAAGGCGTGATCGAACGATCCATGTATGTTTCTATATTTATTGGATCAATTTAAATAATAATTTTCAAATAATTCAACTTGTCGATGCTTTTCAAATTACTACGTGCGTTCGTACGCTACGAAACGCTATCGATAGCGTTGCTCGGTAACGAACTTCGTTTAACGTACTTTGATACACGAGAAGAGGTAAAGATTAAAAAATATTGTACAACTTTAAATCGATTTAAATCTTCTGCATTCACTGTCGTAAGAAATCTGTTATAATTTTCCAAGCGATAGAAGCGTATCATAAGAGAGGATAAAGCTAATGATTCGATTAACTATGAAACAAAAGGAATGATATACTTGTAAGAATTGAAATACGCGACTAAATCCGAGTTCTCAGAATCTCAATTTAGAGATTAAAACATCAGCATAATTTTACAAAAAAAAAAAAATTTCAATCATTTAAAAAAGAAATAATTATTTGAAAAGAGGAAGAAAAACTTTGCAATGTCTTTCGATATTTTGCCCGATGTTTTACTTCCAGGAAATTGGAATAACGAGGGATGTTTAATTGTTCAGGTTCTGATCATCGGAGGAGGTCCGTGTGGACTTCGTTCGGCGATAGAAGCCCAGCTGTTAGGTGCCAAGGTTGTCGTTGTGGAAAAAAGAGACCGGATGTCCAGAAACAACGTCCTTCACCTTTGGCCCTTTGTTATTCAAGATCTTCGTGGCCTAGGAGCAAAGAAATTCTTTGGCAAATTCTGCGCTGGATCTATAGATCACATCAGTATCCGCCAACTTCAGTGTATCTTGCTGAAAGTCGCTTTGATCCTCGGTGTCGAGTTCCACGAAAGTGTCAGCTTCGATTCTTTGATACCGCCACCGGAGAATCAGGAAGAGGGCAGTAAGTAATCTAGTCTTTCTAACGCTCAATCGACCCCTTTTCATCCAATAATCGACCCTTTCGACACGTGAAAGTTTATTGACCTGTAAAATGTTCACGCTCCTGTTTACTCTACTGTTCTTTCCTTTTTCTCTTTTTTTTTTTTTTTTTTTTGACAACAATTGTTGATAATTGAAAAATGGTAGAAGAAATTCTGAGGAGCAGGTGTAATGGAATGTTCAAAATAAATACAATAGGAAAGAGCAAATTATTCTCCGTTTGAATTCACATTGGAGAAGGAACATTTTCTAATTTCATCGATAAAGTATCGGAGCTTTGTTTCTGCGCTGCAAGAAATTCTACGAATCTTTCATGTAACCGTTTGTCATAAAATATTAAAGATAAGTTTGTAATCGCTTACTTCGTAATTCTTTCAGAGATAGGTTGGAGAGCGAAAACTACCCCCGCTGATCATCCAGTCTGTCAATACGAGTTCGACGTGTTAATCGGCGCCGATGGCAAAAGAAATACATTGGAGGGTTTCAAGCGCAAAGAATTTCGGGGTAAATTGGCTATAGCGATAACGGCGAATTTTATAAACAAACGAACTGAAGCAGAGGCACGGGTAGAAGAAATCAGCGGAGTGGCCTTCATCTTCAACCAGAAATTTTTCAAAGAACTGTATCAAGAGACTGGTATAGATCTAGAGAATATCGTATATTATAAAGATGATACTCACTACTTCGTTATGACTGCCAAAAAGCAGAGCCTTATAGATAAGGAAGTAATTCTGCAGGTACGTCATTGTATAAAAATAATTACACGTTCGTCTATACTATATGCTAGTTATAGCTGTATAACGATTCTGGCTAATTATAAGCGTGATGTTAATTAATTGGAATATATTTCAGGACTATCCAGATACGGCGAAGTTGCTCGCGAAGGAAAACGTGGATCGCGAAGCATTGATGCTTTACGCCCGTGAAGCTGCTGAATTCTCCACGGAATACCAAATGATCGGTATGGAATTTGCAGTGAACCATTACGGTCAGCCAGACGTGGCTATGTTCGATTTCACGTCTATGTATGCGGCGGAGAATGCTAGCCGGATTTTGGAACGTAGGGGTCATAGACTACTTATGATCCTCGTCGGCGATAGTCTGCTCGAGGTATATCACCTGACGTCTCTATCATCCTACACTTTAATTCTAATGACTTATCAAAGTGGCATTTTTCAATTAATTTTATCGGCTGTCCTACAATACCGCTGTACTCGTTGGATGATATTAATAATCTTCTTCGCTATCGGTGTATTATCATGTATATACGTATATACACACATGGTGTAATTTTTGTAGCCATTCTGGCCAACGGGATCCGGATGTGCGAGAGGATTTTTAAGCTCCTTGGATGCCTGCTGGGCAATCAAAAGCTGGGGTGCAAATGTATCGCCGTTAGAAGTAATTGCAGAACGTGAATCTATTTACAGGCTACTCGGGCAGACCACGCCTGAAAATTTAAACAGGGATTACGCCGCATATACGCTGGACCCTCATACCAGGTATGATGTCTATATTATTATTGCCATAAAATAAAATTATCTGCCTAATATAGTTTTATTTGCTATTTATTTACTCGTAACAAATTTTCATTTATTTTAAGATACCCCAATTTGAACGTATCCTCTGTAACGCCAATACAAGTGCGAGGTTTAGTCGACACAGATGACCCTGACAGCATCAAACAGCCTCCTGTACAGTCCGACATCGATATTCCTAAGAAACGACGTCGCCGAGGTAGAATTGCCAATATATTTTGATTGTAGTTACATTAAAATAAGCTTAATATCATAAAGCTTATTATATTATATTGTTATAAGTAAATATTATAAAGCTTATTAATGTTATCGGTCTTGATATATAGATTTACGAGGAGATTCGCAAGTGCATCCAGACACGCTCCTTCGCTGGTTACAAAAACAAGTTGCCCTGTACGACTCGGTCCAAATAAAAGATATGGGTGCCTCGTTCAAGAATGGTCTGGCTATTTGTGCAATAATTCACAGATATCGACCGAATCTAATAGACTTCCATAATTTGAATCCGGATGATACGGTTACAAACAATCAGCTGGCCTTTGATATCTTAGAAAAAGAACTGAGCATACCTCCGGTAAGCTATATTTCGATTTAACTTACTGATGTAAATAATGAAAGGAAGAACAACTCGATATTTAATAATTGTGAATTTTTCTAGATAATGACAGGAGAGGAAATGGCTCAATGCGACGTCCCCGATAAACTCGCCATGTTTTCTTATCTCACACAGATATACGAAGTTTTCCGCGGTGAAATCCCGTACATTAAACATCCAAAATTAGTAAGTAAATTCGTACGACGTAGAACGAAGTCAGAAGATTATTAACTGGTTTCCGTATTTTATAGTATTCAGTACCATGTCCGATATCACGGACCGCATGTTTACAGTCGTCACAACACCTTTTAACAAACAAGATCCATCCTCGTCCACGAAAACCCGATCCTACGTCCCATAGGAATCATAGTCAGTCATTCATCGTTTACGATCGAAGAGCAGAGTCATTGTCATATCCCAATCCTACGACATTTTCACAACAAACCGCCGTCGAATCATTAGATCACAATAATAACAAAATATCGTTAAGTGAAAACGTTACAGAAGTGGATGACAGATTTACGATAAGCTGGATAAGAAATAAACTTCAAAAGAATATAGTTGCATCATCATTGAAGAAAATATTCGTACCACCAAGTCATTTCAATAGGGATCACGAGTGTTGTCGTTCGGATAATAGTAAAGTTAACGAGAAATTACCATAAGCCATAAATCGTTTTCCATAAATTAGTCTAATCTTCGTCACAGTAGCGAACCTGTTGACTTTCTTTTCGTATAATTGTATAACGATTGCATTTGATCGTCTTTTATAAAGGAACCTGAAAACGAAGAAAGGCCTGCACATAGTAAACAATTGAGCCAATTAACACCTGACCAAAAAGTTCAGTTAATTGACCGTATCGTCAGACAAGATAGTGCGACAAGAACGAGACACTCACGATCGCGACATAACGAAAATTTAAACCCCGCGGATAAGAAGGGAGACACGATTAGTCGACGTTCTCGAAAGAGACGAAGCACGGAGAAGATGGGCGCGACAGTGGTAAGTTTTCTTTTCCATTTTACCAAATCGTATAGTATCATCTGTAGACGTGTAACATCTTTAGAAAATACAGAATATTTTTCTTTATTTAAATTTTTAATCGTATGTTTTTGAAAGCTTCTAGTTAGCAGATCATCCAAGGTTAAAAAAAGCATTCTTTTTTTTTTTTATTTTAATATCTAAATCGATCCTTTGCATTCGTAAATTGAGAGTTCCGTGAATATTGAAATATTATATTTGAATGAAACGTTAAAAGAAATTAATCGCAAAGGATTGGATCGCGTACTTAACGCTTTATGGAATGGTTCCTTTAATTTCATTTAAGTCATATTTATTACATAAACATATTCCATAAGGGGTTACAAATCGAACACTAACATTCATACCCACAAAACTTACAATGCTTAATATCCTATAGTCACGGTGGCAGAAGATTCAAGCACTTATGTATCGTGGGATAATCATATCGTTGTTAATCCTCTTAATTATTGGAGTTACCATTACCATGGTGCGGAAGGAAGTCGTTACATTCTAATCGCTTCGTATAGTCAACCAAAGTATCAGTGGGACATTACAAAAACTCTCGGTTATGTTGTAAACATTTTCTATGATATTTATATTTATGTTATATATTATATAATATATTTGCTACGTCAGCTTTTGTATTTGTCCTATTTTACTAAACGTTTGTTTAGAACAAATAGATTATATAGAGTTATTTCCTAATAGCCACGGCTAGTGCCCCGTAGAATTAGAGAATAATAAAATAATCTAGATCTCAAGAAATAGAAACAACCATTGACATTCCTGTATCTTCGTTTTCTTTTTTTCTTCTCTTAAAGAACAAATAATGTTAGCAACGCTAAACTCGAGTTAAAGAACCCTCGATCTCTTTTATCCTCTTTTGTATCGCATTCAACCATTGTGATCGTTGCGAACTTAATCGATGAAAACCACGTAACATAAGCTGTGCAAATTGTGTGAATAATTCAAAAATGAAAATTAAGCTGATTATAAAGAAAACAATCATTGTAACTATATGGATATGTTAAATTAATGTCACTGTACGATTTTACGGTGGATGTAAAGGAGGAAAGGCAGAAGAGACTCGCAGATATAGAGAAAAATCGCGCCGAACGTATGAGAAGGCGACAATATTTGCGAAACATGGCGACGCAGCAATTCTACAAAAGTATGCAGATGCTGCAAGCGAACGCAAAACGCGAGAAAGACGAGCCGTTCGAAGATTATTCGATATTCTTATACCGTCAAACTGCGCCGGATTTCAAGGATAGAGTGAAATATCTAGAGCAGAAAATATTATATCCAGTAAGCTGGAAAGTGAATGATTTTGGGAGTGCATATTGTTTTATATTTTTTTATCACTTCTTTTTTGGATTTTAACAAACGATTAAACAAGTCCTAAAAATATATTATTTTTATATATTTCTTCAATAATGGCATTGATAATAATAAACATTTAACATGTGCAAACGTATGCAAATAACGTTTAAAGGAGAACGATTACATACTAATTATTCGATAACTTTTCGTTGCAAAAGCGAAAAATTATAGCTATAAACGTGCATAAACTAACTATGTAATAGCAATACATGATTTTAAATGGTGTGCATGATATTTATGCATCGATAATATCGGAGGATGTAAAGGCTCTAAATTGCACTACTAACTATTTTCAAACAGAAGGGACGTTTGTAACATCGGTTGCGAGTGCTTATATATCTTTAAGGAACTGTAACACTAACATTACACAGTGCAAAGGAAATAAATTATGACACGCTAATTTATTTTTCACATACATATGTATATTAATAAATTTTTTAGTTTCAAATATTTTTTTTTTTTTTTAATTTTCTTTTTATACTTGTATTGTGATTAAAGAGGGTTCTTTCACGAGTCTTATTCTGTGGTCGTCCACTTCATCGTTCGCATATTCAAATTTATTTCATGACATTCTGATTTTTAGGATAGAGAACCCAAGATTCACGCTGGTCATCATAGAAACAGCATAGACGAGGAGTTCTCTGGCCGAATAAAGAGCATCGAGGACAAATTGAAGGGATCCGCTCCAGCTGAAAAGAAGCCCAGGGATCTTCTACGTGCCATTGGTTTGTGTTATCTTATATTTTTCTTATTATTGTACTTTTTCGTTATATATGATTTTCCTTTCCTATACCGAATTAAAATTTCTTATAATATTCTATATCTGTAAAGGTAAAATCGAGAAGACCGATTGGAACGTGAAGGAAATCGAGAAGAAAATCGAGGAGAATAAAATGGGCCGTACTGTCCGACACGACAAAGTAGAACGAGTGCCGAAGTGGAGTCGAGAACAGGTTGGCATGCGAGTGATTAAACAGTACTCGATAATCAATGTTTTTCAGATGTGTATATGCTTCATTCAGTTTTTAGCTCGACAAATCAAGATGGAGAAGAAGGGACGGGATCAAAAGGAGACAGATAGTAAGTACGCTGATATTGACAATACCCTGAAGAATATTGACAGGAAGATCAAAGAGGGTAATGTCCTCGGGTACAATAAAGTTTCGGCTATGGCCGAACAGTTTTCGAATAAAAGTCAAGACGCGGAGCCCAGGGTGTACAAATCGGTAAATACGATATTCCAAAATCTCAGTACTGGAGGATATAGTCAGCAGGATATCCGGAGTCTTTGTGACGTCTATTGTACTTTGTATTTTTCATATAATTGCTCCCAAGAGAGTAGAATCGTCATATGTACCCATGTATCTGTAAATTTATTGTTTCTTACAGGATATACGGAATATATTTTTATATGATATATATATATATATATATATATGTGTAGTGCATAACACTAAAACATCATTTTACATTTGAGATTTTTCTTCCTAAATTAATTAACTGATCTAACCGAATTAAAATATTTGTGATCCTAATGGAATTTATGTTGATACGTGTATTGTCTAATTGTAACACCTAATATGCAATTACGCATTGTTAAAAACATTATAATTCGATTGAAAAGCGCTGACTAAGATTCTTTTGTACTAAACATTTGAAGTTAATAATTACTACTTTGTTTCCTTGTACTTTTCTTGCAGAATGTCAAGCCCATAATAACGTTACCCGCGCAAGGAGGTTCGGAGATGTGTCATTTTTGCAATAAGAGAGTTTATTTAATGGAGAGACTTAGTGCCGAAGGGAAGTTTTTCCATCGAGGCTGTTTCCGTTGCGAATATTGTTCTACCTCTTTGAGAATAGGTTCGATTTTTATTCTTAATCTCTTTTGGAAATCAATGGCGAGAGAATTTTTACCAATAATAACTCTTCAACGATAGGAAACCATACGTTTGATCGGGACAAGAGTGGAGGACGATTCTACTGTACACAACATTTCGGTTTCTTAGGAGCATTAAAAGCTCGCGCAGATAAGAAGAGAGTTGCAGTGTTGAACAAGGAAAACATACCTGCCACACCAGTACATCTAAAGACACCAGAGAAAGTATGATTTCAACTTTAACTTAATCGTATACGATTCTCTTTCTAAATTAAAAATGTAAATAACGTATATCGTTTTTAGGCAAAGATACCTTTAGAAGGCGTTGTTGGTCTTGATTTACTTGATCGCGGACAAACACCTGAGAGAATAGAATTTGAAAACTTAGCAGGAATATCAGACGCCGAAGAGCCCCAAAGTCAGATGGATGAAGACGAATGGACGGATAGAAATTTCGGTGCTTCCACTGCAGAAATGGGTTCTAGCGATGACATTTCAGACATGAGGTGAGATATTTTACGGCTAAGTATAATTAGAAAACATGATAACAGATTTTCAAACGATTTATTAATGTTTCACCAGCGATTCGGATGACGATAACGAAGTATACGAAGAAGCAATAGATCAGCCCTTAACAACCGAAGGAACTCTCGAACTTGCCAAAAATTGGACACTACGATACTCTCATCCACATGCTGCAATGGGACAGTCTGATACTGGAAGCAATGAATATGAAGATTCTAGCGATGAATACACGAACGAAGGTACAGCTTTGATTCTTCGTTTGATTGCTTCCGCTCTTTATTACTATGAAAATAACTATCTTTCTTGATTTGTATTTTTATTCAGACGATGAAAGTACAACAGCTACGGAGGATGAAGACGACATACGCGCTCGAGAGCTTAGAAGACAGGAGTTTTGGCTGAAGAATCCTACCCGTAGTTCCGATACGGACACCGGTTCGGAAACGGAGGTGAAAATTTCTCAAGATTCTATAGATAATATAACTCAAGAATCTCTTATACTTCCTATACAAACTCATAATTTTATATCGCCCCAAGAAATAGACGTGAATAATAGTGAAGTTGATCAAGATATAATCAGTACAGAAGATATTGAAAAATCGCCTGATAAAAAGATACTGACAATTAATACGTTAATAGGAAACACAGATCAACCAATAGTAAACGATGTAAAGTTTGATAGTGAAGAGAACACATCTCAAAGCAAAGCATCTGGAAGTTTAATTCATTTGCCTGATTCCTCTTGTAATTTACTATCAGATAATAGGGAAAATGATACTGTAAATTTAAATTCATCTGTAATTGTTTCTAATCCGATAGAACAGAATAATTCCAATATACATAATGTGGATGAGTGCATTTCAGAATATGAAAGTTTAGTAGATGAAAGTTGTGTTTTAAATTTAGATAACGGTCAAGCAGTCCAAAGTGAATCATCAAATGAAAGTGATAAAGTTATTTCTAAGCTTACTAATATTGATAGTAATGAATTAAATAATGAGGTAATTTCTGTTAATGAAAATTTGGACGAAATAGGAAGTATTAGTAGCGAATTAAGCCAAACAATAGTTTCTAGTCATAATGAAATAAGTAATAAAGTAATGCCTGGCCTGGATATTACACCCGAAACATCAGAAGCAATTAGTACATCAAACATAAAACTGCAAACAGTGTTTGCAGGAATTATGCTTCCAGATGCTATTCCATTTAGTCAGACTAATTACAGTAATACAATCCAGCCTAACACCGAAGAAGTTTTAAGCCTCAAGGAAAGACTACCGGATCTAATAACTTCTTCTCCAAACCATAGTAGAGATTCGTCGCCATCCTCCTCGTATGAAATGTACAAATCAACTGAAACATTGTATGATGAATTATTAATGTCCGATAGTCAGGACAAAATGACCGCAGAAGATACAGAAACTTGCGATTCAGAGAGTACACAAAACTACATAAAATCGACAGACGATATTCCAAAAGATAATAAATTAAAATTATCCATAAAGAATCCTAAACGAATTCCTATCGTGACTATTACTTCACCATCTCCGACAAATGAAAAGTCGTTAGAAGAAACATCTGTTGAAAGTGCTAAATTAACAGTGCCCAATAAAACTAACAATCAAGCGGTTCAACCTGACGGAAATAGTTCATTCGATAAGTTAAAACGTGATTTAAGACAAAGGAAAGCAAGGAATAAAATGTCAGTGGGTGAACTTCGGCCATTATCCACTGAAAATGCCCGACGAAAAATTAACAAATATTTCACGGACGTAAGAAAACAAAAAATAAAAGATCAAAATACACGTATTCAAAACGAAAACTCGCCTGATATTAGAGTTGTCGAATTAGATATTAAACCGAAGCTATCTGCGAAAGTTGAAACGAAAGATATAATGAAATATTTCCAAAAAACAAAGCAAGAATCTTCTGAAGAATTAAACTATGGAAGACCCGAAAGTCCAAAAAATAATAACAATATAAATAATGACGAATTAAATGAAATTGATGTTGACGCTATCGTTAAGGAATTTGAGGAGATAGAGCGACAAAACGAGGAAATGTCTTCGATTGACACTGAAGATATTGAATCTAAATTGCATTTGGATACCTCATCTACGAAATTGCATTTAGAAGACACAAATGAACAATCAAACGTAGCAAATAATGTAAATGTAGCGAAAGAACGTGAGCTGCCTTCTAATGGACAAAATATAACTTCAAATAACATTGTACAAACTGAAGTGCATAAAGAAAAGCAGAGTATCATCATTGATCATCCTGCGAATGAAATCAATTCAGAACAAACACCTTTGCCTTCACAACAAGTCAATAACATCTTAGATGCTAAATCATATGAAAATATAATAATTAATCCCTCTAATAATGCGATCAATGCAGAAGAAAAAATATTGACCTCACCACTAATAAGTGATATTTTACAGAGCACATCACATGAATGTATGGCAACTAGTTCTCACAAAATACAGGAAACAAATACAGGACAAGCAATATTAGAATCCAACAGCAACACGTTAGTGTCTAAATTGGATGAAAGAAGAAAAGAAGTAACAACTGATCTTCGTACAGAACAAATAACTCCGCAACTCAATAATATTTTTGTAACCGAATTCTATGAGAAAGAGACAAATAAGCAGTTTGGACCCGAAAATGTACAACAAACAATGTCGATTCCACATTTAAATTATGGTATCTTAGGAACCAAATTACACGAACAGAAAATGGATGACGCAACTCATTCTGCTAGTAATACGAAGCCTGATGTAAAACAGATAGTATCGACGACGCAATTTAATAATATTAACAATAATAAGTACGATATTGTACATAGAAGCGATAATACTCTAAATAGGAGGAAAGAAATTACTAATAGAAATGATACGTTATATAAAAGTTCCAAATCTTCTTGTGAATTAACAGCCTTACCTGTCGAACACGAGCAAGTTACTAAAGTTAAGATTGTTGAACAAAACATTGAAGTACCAAAACATGTAAAGAATATGAATTCAAATAGTAATACAATTCTACCAAATCTAACGGATGAAGTTCCAAAAAGGCCAGATAGAAAACATGGACATCATGAACTCAGTTCTTCAATAAGGCTTGACATATCCAATGCACAACTTACTCCTGATGTTCCAATAAGAAGAAGAAGTTCAAAACAAAAGTCTAATGTTCCACCTTCTTTGGAAGAGTCTACCTGTAACTCTACCTGTAAATCAAGTTCCGCTACAATTAATGAGAGATTGGTTGAATCAGATATTAATACTAATAAACATAATGACGCGATAAATATAGGGACTAATAAGTTAAAACATTCGTCTGAAACAGCAAATCGGAATAGTGAAATAAGTAAAACAATAAGTACGTTAGGAAATACTAGCGATGAACATAAACATTCTCAACACACAAAGTCTCCTCCATTAATAAACTCTGACAAGCGTGAATCTATGAAATCTATACCTCCTAAAAATGATAGAACAAAGAAAGATAAATGTATAGTATCTTAGCATATATATTAATATTTAAATCACATATATGAGTGCATATGATGAACAAATCTTCAAACACAATTACTGTATGTTTTCAATATGTTTTTCAATTTTATGATTTACATTTAGGGAAATTGTGTGAGATATGTTAATAAAGTAAAGAAAAAAAGATATTACTTATACTTGGCTGATGGTATATCTTATTAAAATACCCAAAGCCGTTGAAGAAAAGGTAAAGCATCTTTATGTACGAATGGAGTGACCTATTGAACTAATTTTAAATTAACCGTGACTCAAGTTGATTAATTGTTTGTGTTTGATTTAGTGTTCATGCTAAAACTGGCAATGTAACTCTCTTACCAATTTGTATTAATTTTGAAATTACCACCAGCCAATACTTTATTAAAAATCTCACTGTCTCATTTTAGACAAATTCATATGGTTATCATGATCAGTTTCACAATAAACATTGGGCGAGTATTAACAGGAACATCATATATTTTTATATACATTTGTAAGACGCCAGACTATTTCTTCTTGGACTCTAGTAATGAAAGTAATTAACAAGCTTAATATTATTAATACTACAAAACACTCTTTTGACCAAATGCATCATGTTCTTTGCCACTAATTGTTTCACTAATTCACTAAATAAATCTTTTTTTCTTTTTGATAACATTTAACGTTCATAATATTTCTATTCGTCTATTAATCTATGTGTGATCTCACAGGTTGCCTCCAATGAAGGTACGTCAGAAGAGAGCGAAGAAAATTCAGCTACAGAAATATCGACGGACTCTGAATTTGAACACGATGGTGCAACTCCCACACAACATGAGATTCCAGAAATTACGATCAACGATTCGTATGTCCGCAAAACCAGGGGAAATTATGTCGAGCCTAAGAAAGTTCAAGTAAAAAGCAAAGTTATTTCATCAATTAATGGGAATATCAAACAAGATAAAGATTTAGAAATCGCGAAGTCGCAATTAAAAACGGATCATAATATAAATCCTTCTCATCTTGAGAAAGAGAGTAAGCTGAATTTATTAGGATTCAATAATACGAATGTAGCTCCATTAATAAATCCACGCAAAGGAGATTATTTATTGAATCGCACTCATTCTACCGAAGGTATTGCTTCTAAATTATCTTTGGAGCTAAAAAAGAAGTATTTACTCGGTGGTACAGCCTTTGGTAGTTCTGTCATGAAGTCAGGATCAGCTTCGAATGTAGATACTCAGTTAAGAAATTTCACAGACGCTATTTCTCAACATCAAAAGCTCTTAAATCCCGCTCCAGAACCAAGTCCAACGATGCAAGCATTCTTACAGGGAACGAGCAAATTACGATCGAATAATACTCAACTTTCTCCTATATCACCTACAGCTATATTCTCTTCATCTCCGATAAAACCGTACAATGCCAATCGTTCCCCACAGAACTTATTAAACAACGATACTCCTATTTATAAAGCAACAATTTTGCCTGAAATATCGAAAACCCACTTACCAGATTTGGTAAAAGAATCTAGTATATTAAAATCAAAAACTTCACCTAACATTGTCTGTGGTGAATCCAAGGACATAGAGAACAAAGAAACTATGAAAGAACAAGTGGCATCTAGTCAATTGCATACAGTTAAGAGCTCACAAATATTAGAAAATGCGCGAAACTCTCAAAATACAGAGAGCAATTTTACTGTGACTACAGATGAAAATAATGGTTTCCGACCACGAAGTCCCTTGCATGAGACCTCTATCATAGTACCCCAAGTCGATTGGAGTAAAAACAAGGAAGAAACGAAAGAGACTGCCAGTACTGGAGATTCAGACATAGACAGCGATTCTTTATCTTCTGGCGATGGTGAAGCGGAAGATGAACCGCAGGATAAATCACCTGCTGTAAATTTGTCTCCTCCGCGTTTACAAATTCACAGTACAGATGGAGATCTGTTACTGGACGAGGAAGCTAACAAATATAGAGACTTCGATGATGGCCAGTCATTCGAACCAGATTCCATAGAGTGTTCATTTTTACGCGACAAAGAGTTGAATACTAAGATGAACACTGCAGTTCCTGCTCCAATATCTTCCATGAATAAAACTTCAATGGAGCTAGAGATAGTAAAGAATGAGATTGAGCAGTTAGAACTGCAGGATGATGGCAAAAAGAGCATTAGCAATTGCAGTACTCCTACATCGATAACTTCTGCAATTTCCAATAAACATGATGATTCTGAAGAGAATGACATCACCACAGCTGCCCTTACGGAAACAGAATTTTCAGAATGGGCTCGTGATGGTGAGGTCATTGTCTCAGATGATCTACGAGATGTTGAGTTCAATATTAATCCAGAATTTATAACCACAAGGCGGAAACCTACATTATCAGATGCTTCGAAAGCAGGTCATACTCCAATTACGATAGCTAAACAAGAAGATTTAACAGATATGGACTTGGATTTTCCGAAGTTTGACAAACAGATAGATGTTCCTATTAACAATACCTCGAAACTTTTAGCTAACGGTGAAAATATAGATTTTATGGACACAGATAACGAATCACTCCTTGATGATAGTTTACAAGATGCTTCTAATACTGTTATGCTCAAGAATAGAGGATATATAGAATTCGTAAACATTAAGAGCTCACCAACGCTTACAAGTTCACGAGATAAATTAATTACCGACGCTCCTATCGCAAAATTAGAAGTAGAGAATGATTCGTGCTCAGAGGAAGAAGCTTATAACGACAGAAACGTGATAGAAATAAATCCAGTTACCATGGATGATGTTATGAATAAGCTAAACGGTGCTATAAATAAATCCGAGAATAATGCTAAATCAAACGTAGGAACAAAATCAAATTCTGTTCAAGAAGATCAATCTATCACGGAAGCAATAAATAAAGAATTGTTCCAATCAATGGAGGAAGATAGTTTGCTTATCGTTGAACCAGCTGAAGATACCACTACTAGTGAAGTAGTCACTATTCTTGCTAGTCCTGTGAATCCACAAGTTTCAATAGTTCCGAGTCAAACTCAAAAGGAACCTGAGCAAGAAGAAGAAACGAAAATAACAGCTGATTCAAGCAATCCTGACTATCTGGAATATGTGAAACGTTTACAATCTAGAATCGCAGAATTTAGCAACGCCAAAGACTCTATAGATGTCAGAAAATCTAAGAGAAAGAACTCCAAAAGCTCTCTGCAATCTCGTGCCGCTGAGATGATAGCAGAAGAAATCAAGAATCAAGAAATGACGGTAAATAACAGCTTTAATTCACCAGCTACCTCTAGGAAATTAGAAGAAATTACCAGAGAAAGATTCAAACAAAAGAATGTAATACAAGATTTACTAATGGATAAAGTGGAAGCTCATAAGCAAAAGTCTGCAGAAAAGAAAGCGAGAAGGGCTGCTAGAGCTTCGTCGTTCAATTCAACTCCAACTTTATCGCCAATAAGACCATCTATTCCTAATGTTTCACTGATTAATAAATTCGTGCCTACATCTATAGTAACACCTGAAAATAGTCCCTCGCATACTACTTCTGCTGAAACCAAGAAGTCTGTAGAAAGTGAAACATCTTATGAGTCACAGAAATTGCCTTGGAAATCAGAGACAGGAAAAACTACGACTGAAGAAACTAATAAGAATGATATTCAATCCTCTGAAAATACCACATTAACTAAAATAGGTAATGAGAAAGAAAACTTTAGAACTCCGGTCGCACCTCCAAGATTGAAACACGAAGAAGCAAAGAGGACAGCAGAGAAGGCAAGGCAAGATGCAAGGGAAAGAGCCAGATTAAAGAGTGACGAAGATCTAGGTCTCAGTCCAGAAGATAAAATTAAAGAGCTAAGAATGAAAGTCGCACGAAGACAACTTTCCATGGAAGAGAGAAAAACTAAAGAAGAAATACATGAACCTCGCATGAGACTCTACAGTTCTGGAGCAAACAAGACTGGATTAAAATTGCAAACGAGCAAGAGTACAGACAATATGAAGGCTGTAGCAGAGGCAATAAATTTTACTGGCTTATCTGCTGCCAATGCAAAATCAATGGATGAACTGTTACATGCTGATTTTCCAAAGTCAAATAATTCTGTTGCCGTTGTAAAAAGAGATAAGAAGCAAAAGACGAAAGATCCAGAAAGAAGAAAGAGTATCATCCAAGCAGTGTCAGATTTCTTCTTCAAGAAAGAATCTTCTCCTTCGCCGTCCAATCAAAAAGACAAATTATCTATGTTCCGTCTGACGTCAAAAACAAAAGGCAAAGTACGTATATCCTATTTCTTCTTCGTGCTAGTCTCTCTACATTCCTTCTATTGTATAGCGTATACGTATTCTCCAGTATCTCTTAACTAATTGGATTCTGAAATGTTTCAGTTATATAAATCATATTCGGAAGGGTCAGATGTAAGCAACTCATAAGTCATTGATACTAATTTTTCCAGTATTAGCTTTCTTATGCCACTATTTGTATTCGCTATTGTATATCGTGCAGGTACTATGATTTTATTTTCGTTTGCCGCATTTTCTCGTCTGCTTTGAAGGGGTAACATATTGATTGGCATAAGCTACATGGAATTGTTTTATATTGTACCGTTGTTGAATCCTCGTAGTAATAATCTGCCCTATAAATAAGCATGGTAACTTTTATCAGACACATAAATTGCCATTTCAGTATGTTCGTTTTTCTTTTTTAGTGTGCTTTAATCAAGTTGTATCTAACATATAGATATTAAGAAAATACTATTGAAAAACAGGTGGCTGGGTAGTTTATTTGATAGTTACTATATTCTCTGTTATATTCCTATTATATATAGAGTAAACTATTTCTTTATTAATTAATTTATCAAATTAAGTTGCTAAATTATGTAGTGTGCAGATATCTATATTTGTATTTTGTAACTGCATTTTCATATCATGAAATTTTGAAAGCTTGTTCAATGTACTCCAATAGTGAAGTTTATTGTAATTTTTATTTCCAATATTAAAATTGTTTACATTAATTATCATTTATATTTATCTTTTTATATTTATCAAAGCAATAACAAGAAACCAATGTTATAGTATATCTTTTTTCAGCTTGATAAAGTCTTATCGCCAAAGACTAACACTAGACCAAAAAGTGTGTGCGAGGGTATGCTCACAAGAAATTTCCTAAATGAAAACCCGCCGCCAATTCCACCACCACCCCTTACTTACACCATTCCTACTACACAAGTTTCAGGTATGAATAAGATATTAAGTACCACAACTATGTGAACATAAGAAAATTTTATTTCTTATATTTTATATCCATTGTTTGTTTAACAGATGATAGTTTATCAGATGATGATACAAAAACAACAGCAGTGTCGGCATCATGCATGCACAAGGCTACAGTAACAGAAGGTTCTTGCAATAGCATTTCACGCAAAACAAAAACTACAAAACGAATAGCTAGACAAGCACAATTAAAGAGGTATGTAACAAAGCTATTTTATACTCTTATAGTAATTCAAGCATTTATAATTCTCTTATAAATATTTCAAAGGTTGCGTATGGCTCAAGAGATACAGAGAAAGCTAGAAGAAACAGAAGTTAAACAAAGAGAATTGGAAAGCAGAGGTGTTAGCGTTGAAAAAGCTCTTCGTGGAGAAGGCGGTAAGAATCTATCGCTACAAAAAATTTCATTGTAGATGCTTAAAATAAAAAGTACTTATAATATTTAGAATGCTCTGATCGGGAAGAAGCGGATTTACTGAGAGAGTGGTTCGATCTTATGAAAGAACGCACAGAATTACGCAGATACGAAAAGGAGCTTTTGGTACGAGCTCAAGAAGTTCAACTTGAAGATCGTCATGAAAGATTGCAACAGGAATTACGTGAACGCTTAGCTGACGATGGTTAGTATTTTCTTACAATGTTTCAATGTTTATTAATGGTTTAATGATATAATAGTAATATAAATTTTATTTTATAATACATTTATAAAAGAATATTATAAAGAATAGGATATATTGACAATTTACAGATGATAAAAAGACCAGCGCTGATGTAAAAAAAGAAGGGGAGATTTTAACAGAAATGTTGGAAATAGTTGCAAAACGGGACTCGCTCATTGCTCTTTTAGAAGAGGAGCGACAAAGGTGGTGTAAATCTACATCCCAAACATTAACTTCCTTTCCTACACATACCGTTGCCTGTTTTTCGCACGTATCTAATTTCTTTTCTCCTGATTTGAGCGATACATCTTCTGTGCTCACTTTAGTAGTCATTTTAATCATGTATGTGTTTTTGACTAACTTAATAGAATTATTCATTAACTTTTACAATGAACCGCTAACGCTTTTCAATTCTTCATACTTTTTTAAATTTTCTTAATTACATAAATGATATTTGAATTTCTCTATTTTCATTTATGTATTACAAATATTAAAAAGTTCTTAAGCTCCTTTACAGCATTCCTATTTCATTAATTTTATACATAATCGTATGTACGATTACATATAAAAGCTATAAATCGTTCACATTATAGCTCAGTGCATTTTGTTATATCATTTTTTTCTATAGAGTATTATATATTTATTTTACAAAGACTACTATATTAACTACTGATCACAGTATACAGTTTTTTCCATTCACTTGTAATTTTACATTGCATGCAGAAGAGCAGATTAGGAGAGTTATTTTCTACATTCTTCTTTTACAATTTTTAAATTTTTATTGTAATTCAGTTACGCATGTTGTTCATATACACATTTTTTTTGTTTTTTTTTACTGTAAGTATTTTTTTGCATCATAATAAAGTGGTGTATTCATATATTTGACTGTATTGTAGTGCTGTTGAGAGAATGAAAATATTTTAATTGTATTTAAAATTATATTTGATCGTGTACAGGGTTAAAAATATAGCATTGTTAAAATTATAGAAATGTAATTGTTGTTAGATTTTAAAGTATTCTTTGATGGATACTTCGAAAAGAATAAAATATGTTACTATATGTGTTTATGGTGATTATTTCCTAAACACATATCACTGTTAAAAGACCTTATAAGCAAAGTTTTTAAGCAATAATTGTTAATTAAATAGATTTTTGTATAAGAATGGAAGTATATTATATATTTTCATAAAAAATTTTCGTTAATTTCATTCCATAAATTTTTAAAGAAATATTTAATAACACATAATAAATCCATTAACATACAAAAATATTTTAACATATTTGGTTGCTTTATATTAATTATTACTGTGTTCCATTTGCACGAAATAAAGACGTTATCATTGCATATTTCAATCCTGGCTATTGTATTTAGTTAATGGAAGCATACTTTTCTTTTAGGTATCAAGATGAAGATCGTGACCTTGAAGCTCAAATGTTGGCTAAAGGCCTCAGATTAACACCAATAAAAAAATGTGGTCCTAAGTATTCGGTTTAATAGGAATCACATTATTGTACATATACTCCATTCTATATTTCCATTCACAAATTCTAACAAATAAGTAATTTAATTATGTTGTAAATAAGAAACAGATCTTACAAAGATGAAATGTCTTACAAAGATCAAAACTTAATTGTCATGTAACTCTTTTGTATGTTGAAATTTTAATTCAATTGCAAGTCTTTTAACACAAAAATGCAAATATGCAAATTTCATATATTCATCCTCTTTTAAAACAAAAACACGGACCATTTATTTTATTTTACATCTCCAATTTTTACAAATTGTTTACTATGACACCTGTTTTAAGCTGTACACATCATATGTATATAATTTTAAGGAATTCGATTTATTTGTAGTATACTTTTTATCTACTATACATCATATGTTTTCAAATCGTCCGAACACCAAGTGGAATTGTATTATAAATGAATTTCTTAGTCCTCATTGCTTAAGATTTAAGGTAAGATAACATAAGATCAAGCAAAAACATAAACTTTAATGCGCATTTACAGGAAAAAATGTGCAATCTGTATAGGAAAACTCAATATAACATATATGGATTTGAAAAAAATTTTATGAATACATATATATATTTTATCATTGCAAACACAAAAAATTCTGCCTTTACATGTAAATCAATCAAAATATAATCATTATACATATACATAGATTTGATTATTTGCAGACACAAAATATTATATTTTGCCATTTAACATAGTAACTAAACAAGAAGTGATATAGAAAATACCTTTTGCACTACAATAATGTGCATTGCAACATACACAGCCACATGATATGTACATTATACAATTAAATAAGATGTATAAATCTATTTTTATGTTTACAAAGAGACTGGTAAATGGAATGTATAAACAATTGTAGGATTTTAATAACTCACAAACATGTAAAGTTTTGTATGAAATATAATTGGAAAAATGAACATATATTTACTATTAGAAAATAATGTTGAAATCAGCCTGTTTCCTTGATACATATTTAACTTGTACAATAATAATGTCAGTTACAAATATCGAAACAAGCTGCCAATTTTTCAGCCTCAAATGTTAAACATTTAAACAGTAACTTAAAATGTAAAAATATAATAATAATCCTAATATAAATAAAAATATAATATAATTGAATACAAATCATTACACACTAAATTGCAAAATGTAGGTAGGGAATGTAGTATCATTCAAATCATTATTGCCATTCATATGAATTAACGAGCAAATGAATGTGAATCAATTTTTTTAATGCTTTATTTAAATTGCTACTATACTATACAAAAATATTTTTGTATATTATAAGAAACCTAAATGCCATTATAAATGTATTAATAAAGTGTATATCATACAACGTATAAATATGTAGAATGTAATAAAATTAAAGAAAACAATATAAAGATGTAGAAAGTAAGCATTTTTAAAAATTAGACTATTACAAATAACAGTTTATCATGAAGGCTAAAATATACTAAGTGCTATATGACTCAGTATCACTTAGTCCTTTATACATTTAACTAATAAACTACATTAAAAATTACTAAATTGAAAATTCATAAACAATATTTTTTATTTCTTTGCATATTTACATTTCATATTTTAATACTCAATGTTAGTTCTTCTAAACTTCTTTGTTAAAAATGTTCAATATGAAAAAATTGAAGTTTTTTAACCTTTATAAATAAAAATAGGTTAACTCTTACAGGACATCTCATAATAATACATTAATTGCCTAGACTTATATTAATTAATTATGAAATTCAGCTCATTTGGGAAAGTTTTACGATGTTTATAGCAATCATGGGTGCCTAGAAGGTGGAATTGTACAACATGTATGTAATTGAAGAGAAATCATATAAATAGTAAACTGAGAATTTATGTTCAACATTTGTGAAGAAATAAAACTGTATAAAACTAGTCTTTTGTAAAGGAGAATGAACAATAATGTGATTCATGCAACATATTTATTAAAATATAATTTAAATCATCGCAAAAACATTTAATTTTAATTCAAATAATGTATTGCACAAAATCACATATTATCATTTACTTTATTTACGTCATCATAGCTTTGTATCAAAAATTACATTTTTTCCATACAGTAAATTACAGAATAATAAATTACAGAATGTACTCACAATATGTAAATATAATATAACTCCTATTAACAAAAAAATAATATTTTCTACTTTATTAACAAAATCTTTGAATTAGATAAAAAATATAAGAAATATATATATTTATATTGTTTAATATTATCATAATCTTTATAAATATTAAATATTTTTTACAATAATAACAAAATAATTTATCTGTTTATAAATTCTTAAGTATCTTTCTTGATATAATTTTTTTTCTTTCTTAGATAAATATTTGTTTTCATTACTTAAAAAAAAATTCAACTGAATTTTCTATTAATTATTATTATTATGTTATATTATAAAGCAGTGATTTAAAAATTGATTTATAAGCAATTATAACTTTCTGAAAAAAATTTTTAAATATAAATAACATAAAAAACAGATATTTTAAATTTAAATTCAAATTCAAATTCAAAACTCTTAAACATATTAACTTTTTTATTTAAAATATTTAATAGATATCATTTTTAAGATTATATTGGAATCAAAAAGTCAATCGATTGATATCCAGACATAATCTATATTTATTTTTTTATTACATACATAGATATTTCTATATAAGATAGATACTTATTTATTTATTTATTCTCCACCTTAATTTAACGTTTGAACGTATCACGTGATTTTCATATTTTTAGCGCGCATCGTATCTATATCGCGAAAGTATACAACTAGCCAATAGGAATAAGTATGAAAATATTCGTTAATCGAGCAGTGGGGAAAGGGAGTGACGAGTGACTACGAATTACAATTAGCGACACAACAAATGAAAGCGTGACGTGAATACGCTGGTTTGCCATACCACGTCGGGATAATGTCGTTCGAGAAGAAAAACGTTGTTCGTTTGTAAAGCAGGCTACGTGAAAAGCCCCGTAATTTAATCGAGGCACTGTTTTATCGCACAGTTGCCAGAAAATGGAAGCAGACTATCAACCGACGCTAAGCCCAACGAGAACTTTGACAGGTGAGCTTATCCGCCGCGATTGTTGACGTTGCTTTAGGTGTCAAATAAACGTCACACCAAAGTACAATATCGCCGAAAATCGTGATTGTAAAAAAGTTCACCTGGCATCGACGTTTTTCTGTTCGTTCTAGCGAGAAAACATTTCACGATGGATCTCAGTCTCCTATGTGGAAAAGCACATCAATAAGTGACGAATAATTCGCGTATATGACACGATAGTGCGTATTAAAAAAATTTCAGATTTGATCATAACTTGACATAGTTCCAGTCTTTCGTTCAAATATACATAAACGTATCAGTAGAAAATCCGTTTTCTTTTTAAGTTCCACAATCGTAGTGGTTTGTAAACATAGATGAAAAACCATCAAAATATTTATTGGAGATCATATATACCGTGTAATGTGATCGGGGGAAAATTGATATATAACGAGAAACCGCGAGATGTATACTAGTCATCAATTTATTATGATACTTGTTTTGCAAAGATGTTTCTTTTTCTTTTTTTTTTTTAAATATTACTTAACATCTTTTAAGTACCTATTGATAATGCAAAACCACTGATTGAATAAATAATTGGCGATGGCTGATGTAGTGTTTTGTGATTCATTGATACATATTTGGTGTAGACAATAATGCGCATACTTCTGTTTGTATGATAGCAATAGCTAATGACGTCGAAGATCCATACCCAAGTTTGTCAGATTATCATGATTATGAGCCCAACTTGGAGTTCGATGATACTGAGTTACAGACCACTTCAAATAATGGTAAGATATTTCAATATAAAAGAAATTCAGATTACTAAGAGTAGAAAGTTAAAAGTAGTTTTATGTAATAGTGTAAATATGTAGAATATTATCTATGTGATATTTACCATGGAACATACTTTAATCTTTAAGTTATTCTTTTAAGAAATTTAAGTCAATTACTTGTGTTACTATTATATTTCTCTTGTAAATTCTTACATTAAATTCAAATAGGGTTTCACACAAATAATTATCTTATAATATAATTGATGTAATGATTTTATAGCTGTACAACTTTTAGAAGAAAAATTGGACATAATTAGCAGTGGTGCTGGTACTGGGATAGATTATTTGGAGAGTCCAGTAAGCGATGGGACAATTGAAGAAAACTTTGAAGAAGCTTTGGTAGATGCTCCAGTTATCGAATCCGGTGTGTGACCTTTTATCTTCTGTTAGTAGCCACTAAATGTCATGGCATTTGGGGCTTAGCAGGTGAATTATGTAGATCATTGTACAGTTTATTATTGCATGGTATAAAAATGCACAAAAGCAAAAGGTTAAATGACTCTTTTACTTGATCTGCAATTCATTCATTATTTTGGGTATTTATTTTGTAAAAAGAGTCAAAGGGAAACCAAAAGGAAATTTAATGTAGAAATAAAAAATTATTATGAATATACTCTTTCATGCTGAGTAGCAGAGGATCTTGCTGCATTGGATGGTGAACTTGCAGATGAAGAAGATTATCTTGATATATCAAGATATGGCATTGTAGAAGTGGTTGGTGATGATAGTGCTGGTCGTAAAATAATAGTAGTATCTGCATGTAAATTACCTCCTGTTGGGAAGGAAACATTTAATCATGCTAAACTTCTCAGGTTTGTGACATAAATATATGAGTATAATATATATATGTATATATCTTTTCTAAAAGATATGTATATATCTGTATACATATTTTTTCTAAGATTTATTTCATTATTTTTAACAATACATTTATTTAACAGGTATCTCACACATACTTTAGACACATTTGTAGAACAAGATTATAGTTTAATTTATTTTCACTATGGTCTTACTTCAAAAAATAAACCACCATTATCCTGGTTGTGGCAAGCATATAAAGCTTTCGACAGAAAGTATAAAAAAAATTTGAAGGCTTTATATCTGGTACATCCAACTAATTTTATTAGAATTGTATGGCAAATATTTAAACCAGCTATTAGGTAATTATTTCTTACTCAGTTAATGAATATTTTCTTTCAGTTACTATATTAATCTTGATATTATTGTTATTTCTTTAGTGCAAAGTTTGGTCGGAAAATGATGTATGTTAATTATTTGGAAGAACTGGCACAATATATTAATCTTGATCAACTTATTATACCTCCTCAAGTAATAGAGTAAGTGTTTCTTTTGTAATTATAAAACTTTTAGATTCATATCAATATTAATTGATTACATTCATTTGTAGACACAATGAACAGCTAATGTTAAAGAACAGAAAAAATTTACCAACCAGTCCACCTCAGAGTGCGGCGACAACACCAGTTGGTACCACTCAATTTGGAGCAAGCCTTATTTTTATTAAAGAAAATAATAATGGCGATCCTATACCACCAATAGTGCGACAATGCATTGAATTTCTTGATACACCAGATGGTATGCTTATAATTATGTAATTTGTATAATTCAGTATCTTTCTTTAAAAATCCCATGATAATAATATTATCATATATCATTTCTTTGAAAATAACAATTATAATATTATCACACTTATAGCATTAGAAACAGAAGGAATATTTAGAAGATCAGCTAATGTAGCAGTAGTTAAGGAACTTCAGAATCGTTGCAATTATGGATTGGCTGTTGATTTCCAAGGAGACCCACACATAGCAGCTGTTCTTCTTAAAACGTTTCTTCGAGAATTAGATGAACCTCTTATGACGTATGAATTATATGATGAAATAACGCAATTTCAAGGTAAATATTAAAATATAATTTTGTTATTTATTGATATTGAGTATGACATAATATAAATATTTTTATATTCTCATTTTAGCTCTATCGAAAGATGAACGTCCAAGAAGAGTTAAAATATTAGTACTTGAGAAACTTCCAGAAGATAATTACCAACTCTTAAAATACATCGTACAATTTTTATCGAGGGTAAGCTATTACTTTAATGATCACGTGATTTCTTATTTTCCTTCTTATCTATAATTTTATGATAAAATATATCCATATTTATAACAGGTAATGGACAGGTGTGATTTAAACAAAATGACATCAAGTAATCTCGCCGTCGTATTTGGTCCAAATCTTGTCAGAGCACCACCATCACGTGGAATGTCACTCTCCGCGATAGGTCCCATTAATCAATTCATAGACTTTTTATTTACTCATCAGGATAAAATATTTATTATATAAAGAAAATATAAAATCGAACGCTAAAGGCCTAATTTGGAACGAAATTAATATTTTATGTATGTTATAGAACAAAAATCCTATAAATTCGGCTGCCATGTTTGATATTGTATAAAATTTACATAATACAACTTCGAAGAAAATTTTATAGGATTTTTATTGAAAAGTATGAGAAGTTCCTGAGACTTTCATTTTAGAACGTAAAAACGAGAATCTCTTTTAGAATCTTCGAAGTCATATCAAACTTGTTGGAATTCGAAGCGAACGTAACAATTCGTGTATAATATTCATATTTAATTATAACATTCGTACTTTGTTGATTAAAATATTTTTATATTCAAATATACAGATAGAGAAATACTTGCATACCTAATGTCACAAACAGCGTTTAATTATACAGCTTGCACAAAATTTTTTTCTAGCAAATTGGTATCATGATTTCAGGATTAACATAAGGGATGTTAAAAGTAATGTAAATGGTCTGGTTGCTACGTAATTCAAAAGTGTGCAAAGTTATATAAAAATTAATAGTATACCAAAGATATATGAAAATATCATGAAATTATAAAATGTAGGATTATTTAAAGATAGCATAATATAGTAAAACTAGACGAGCAAATTACGATGATGTACAGGATGCCTTGCTCGCATAATTTTATTAACGTAAGGATTAAAATGGCAAACGTCGTAAAAGTCATGATAACTACATGTTATTATACATAGTTGATTAATATAGCCAAAGCGAAAAATAGTAATAAATTAGTAACTATTAATAGTATATGGCATCCTTTGTATTAACATTATGTATATATATATATGTCCAATATATATACAATATATATACACAGAAATTAATAGTACTGTATACAATTTTAGTCTGATTAAATGAGATTGTTCTTTTAATAATACATATAAATACAAAGAATTTTTCAGTGCATTGTTAAAATCATATTTAAATTAAATTTAAAGTAACAATAAAATTTCTCATTTTCCAGTAAATAAGCATTAAGTTACTGATGTGATTAGAACGTGTTTATGTAATACTTGGTCTGTAACTTTCATACAAAGGAAAACTATAACAAATTCAAAAAGTAAGAGAATAACTTACATGAATTTTTGCTAATTTAAAATAGTAACAAATGATCGAAATTAATATTCGTTATTACAGTAATTTAACAATTAGACTAAAATCATTGTCAGGGTATCATGTAATATAATGTTTAGCATTATTGTCTGTTATCATTTGAAAGATGAAAGACTTACAGTAATCTTTCTACTGTCATATATATATATATATCTTTGTACATTTTCTTAAATAGTCCTGCCATTATGGGTTTCTGGGATAAAATAGGGGCTCATCGCCTAATATGTTCTCTGTTATGGAAAAAGACTAACCCAGACCTATATAGAACTGACACAATTCAATTACATTCCTTGTTATTAATAGAATGAAGATATATTGTATTCAAATATATAATAATTTATATAAAAATATTAGTATATGTCATAATTTGTATATTACATAATGTATAATTTTCTAATCATTCTTTCTAATGTTTTGAATCTCTTTCTTATTTACGAATATAAGTAGTCCATTCGTATATTTACATCTATATATTTACACTTAGTTATTTAAAATTGTTATGGAGAAATGAATCATTTAACGAATTAACGATTATATTGCTACTATAGATCGATTTGTGGATGTTTATAATCCATGTATGTACCTGTGATAGAATAGAATATTGTACTTTAGACTCACAAATACTGTGCATGTAATTAGTAAATTCTTTACTTTGTAACTAATTACAACTTAATCTGAATTACAAATTACAAAACATTCCCAAGAAATAACATCGTATTAAATACGTGTATATGTTAATTAACTTTTTATTAAAACATAATAGTATTTAAATATATATACATTTATATGACAGAAATACATACATCTAATAATTGTAATAAATCTTCTAGCTATATGATATATGTGGATAACAAGATATTTGGTTCATGAGTCAACTGAGGCTCTATCAATGTAATTGAATATCGAAATACATGAAAAATCAACTCCCAAAATATAATCAATATTTCTTACCTTACACTCAGTTAAATTACTTAGGCTTAGTAGTTTATATCTATTTTATTTTTTGTTCCTTAAAAAATAAAATATTAAAAATTTTGTGATATATATATGTGTGGTTTATCAATATGTGTATGTACATATACATACATGCATGTATATCTACACACACTTTTATATATAAGACTTATATATAAGACTTCAAAATTAGAACCAATTGTAATACAGGTATTTGGAATTAAGATGCATGCGAAGAACCACTACAACAGGAACTCTTAGTTGGTTCAGTTTCTTCAGCTTCATCTTCAACTACAACAACATTGCGACGTGTACTACTTGTTCTTGTTAATGTAGACTTTTGTTCCATCAGATCTGCATGTTCTATCATGCGCAACGTTAATTGAAAAAACATTTCTTCAATATTTTCACTTAGTTTGGCAGAAATATGAAAGTGCATTGCTCCAGTTTTATTAGCAAACCTAATAATCAAATTTTACATTAAAACAAATTTGAAAAGAGAGGAAAAAATAAAAAATTAAAAGAAACTTACTCTTCTGCTTCTTCGGTACAAACACGTCTATCCTTTTCAAGATCTATTTTATTTCCAGCAATTGCTAAACAGATTCCACTGCCTAACATTTTCCTAAGCTCTGTAACCCAATTTATTACCTGTGAAATGAACGTTAATATAGGATATAAGAAAGTAAAATAATATTTTTCTTTAAATCTTTACCCTCTGAAATGTATCGTAATCAGTAACATCGTAAACTATAATGGCACCATTTGACATTCTGTAATAAATTGGTCCCAATGCATGAAATTTTTCTTGACCAGCTGTATCCCATATCGCCAGGTTTACTTTTTTTCCATGTACAGTCAACTTTTTATTTAAAAAAGAAGCCTGAAAGTATAAAAGTTCAGAATATTTCAATATTTATCAAGACTGACAATTTACCAACCATGAGAACATTACATTATTATATTATTCGTACATGAACAAAAACAAAGAAATATAAATTCCAAATGTAGATTAAAGTTCGAAATAACGATACAAAACATTAACCACTTTTTACCTGTAATGTACTGATATGTCTATCGTTAAATTTGTTTTCAACGTATCGTAATGCAACAGAGGTTTTTCCGACACATCCTTCGCCGAGTAACACGACTTTGAAATTATAACCATTACCAGTACTACTAATTGGAGTGGCCATAATTTGCATATAACTAATATATACACTTAGAAAACAATATGACAGTCGTAATTGCGCAGAGTAATCGTTGATAGAACAATTTATAGAGTATATTGACGACTGACGATCATAACGATATGATATCCACGGGTGGGGCCCCTCATGCGGCTTTGTCCCCCTCTACGCTAATTCTCTAAGCAGTGGGGCAGCTTACGCTTCTCCTTCTATACATTTCGCAGTTACATATTTTCTCAATTCATACTCAATTCATGTACATGAAATAAACTATATCTGCATTCTTACAACATTTCCATTAAGTAAGAGCAATCATAAATAATCATCTTATTTTACTGTTTTGAAAATAGTATAAAAATTCTTTATTAATTTCCCCATATTAGGAACACGAAACTCGTGCGAATCCACACTGGATTCATGCAACATAACAAGCGTCTTGGTTTCCTTGACGACAAAAACAAAGTGGGGGAAATGCATCTTATTCGTATCATAGGCTTCTTATTAAAGTTTGAATAACAGCGATTTAGAATTGCCATGAACTTGTGGTAGCAATGATAGTAGTATCTCTACTGAATAACATGAAAATAAAAATAATTAGCTATTTTCATTTAAATAACTATTTACCAAGTAAAAAATGCAAGCATCTATTATTGCTTCTAATGCATCGCCGATAGATGGCAAATTATAAGTATTTATTAAGTCTTCATGTTTCATGTCTCGAAGTTCAAAACATATTATTCTGATATTATTGGACTTCTACTATGAATGTCTTACAAGTTGAAGAATTATAAATGATTCATATCCAGTAATTTCAACGTTACTCGAAAAAGGAAAAATTCTACATGCTGAACGTTGATAAAATTTATCTTTGGTTTATAAAATTAAAAAAGATTTATGTTACGTATAATTTCTTTTTCATCATGTTCGTTATCTACGAAGATGGCGCTGATATCACTGTTACTAAGCTACCGCAATTTTATTCAAATTATTCTGACAAAACACATTTTCCTACGTGTATCGTCAAATTTGTCGTTTATATATGAACTTCCGTGCTAAAATTTAACTAAAATAATTGATTAAATTCTATTTGTATCTTAAAAAACCGTAATTTTTACTGTTCTAGAACCCTGGTGGTACTTTATCGAACTGATGTCCGACAAAAATCAAATCCTTCACCGGAAATCAAACATATACAAGTAAGAACAAGTTTATAATTTAAGTTCCGTACATTATCAGTACACGTCAAATATAATATATAACAAATTTTTTTATAAAAAATATATCAACTAGATGTAAATAACGAGCAACGACAATGTAAAAATTACAATTTCTTATTTGGTACATATGGACGCTCCTTTGACTAGGACGTGCAACAGACCCAGCGCCGTGAGCCTGCGCAAAGGAGCTCTCAAATCTGGCCGTCACCTGTATTGAAAAGGTAAGTACTCTGCTGTCATTAATCTCAACATCTTAATATGAATTTCGTGAACACGTGTGAGAAGAATACGACGTAGTGATAACGCGACATATTGTCAGCAGGTTTGTGGATTGTCATACGAAATTACTCATGCGTTTATGATAAATATGTTCGGAGATGTCAGCGTCTTCGGCTCCGGGCTCTGAATCTGCCAGGCTGCTGTATCATCATCGATACATTTGACATTTATTTTTCATTCCCGGTTCTTTATCTCTTATTCTTTTAATCCGTCTTTGATACACGTTATTACAATCGTTAAAATTTCAGTGGTTTATGTCAAGTGTAACGAAAAACTTTCACCAGATCGTAGGTACCGTGTACCTTCATGGATTTTTCGTTGTCGGCACTCGTCATTCCATTGACAGGACACTGAATAACGTGCAGAAAGTACCGTTCGTATAACTTCTTGGAAATCTACCGGTTGTTACGTGTTATTCATCTTGCAAACCAACAATGATTCCCGCGTTTTACCTGCGCGGTATTCCACTTGGCAAGTAGACTTGTTTGTTTGTGCGTGCTGTATCATCTGTCATGGCGTGCCCGCTTGTGGCGGGTATCATATCATTGACTTTTCCAATTGTTGTAAGCTCAAGATATATGTCAGTTGGTATCATCGCATACGTTGCTCGAGAGGAGTCGTTCAAATAATTTTTGAGAGACTGATCGAAGAGAATATCATATTTATCTAATATTTCGAATAAACATACTGTGTATTCGTTAGGACGGGGTTGGTTAGAACGGAGGGAAGGGAAGGAATCGACGATGGCGGCGGACTGTACCGTGCCACGCGCCATGTCGGTCTCTTGCTCGCGCACGTCCTTCGTTCAGTGCACTACGTTTGTCTGTAGATTTCTTTTTTTGCCTTTGTGAAAATGGCACACGATCTGTCACAATTGAACTTCAGTAGGGATCCACATACTTGTAAAAGAAGCCTCGTAGCTCTATCCTTAATGTTATATATGCTTTGAAAATTGATCAGTCTTTTTACCTCCGACAAAATAAAAAAAAAAAATTGAGTCGAGACATTTTTAGACGGAATCGCGGTCTTTGAGTTTATGCACTGTTATACCAATGCACGCTAAGTATCTGCTCTTCTTATGAAAACTTCTATCAATATAACTATCTTGATCTTCTTTTTCGTTTATTTCATTTTACAATATTAGCTTTGTATAATATTGAAAAGGTGCTTTCAATTCGAAAAATTAATTTTGTAAGAGTATTCGGCGATAGTGTTGAATTAGGAGCAATTTCGTTCTACGTTAGTATCAAAATTATAACCGTTTACATAAGTATAACAATGAGATTTTTATCATTTATTTATGGAATGATTTGCATTATCATATTTATATTTTTATTTGTTATGTGTAATGATTGTTTGAAAGCGGTCATTCATATGAATACAACATTTTTGTAATTATCAAATTTAAAGCTATTATTCTCTCGTAAATATTGTCAATTTATCATACATCATACAGCATGTTTTATCACTTATGATTAAAAATATTTACAAATGTCAATCAATTATTAGTATTTGATAGCTGAAGGATTTAAAATTATGTTTCAAAAATAATCGAATGTCGAAAGATAACAACAATTTGATTATAATTTTCAAATGCTAAGGTAGAGAAATATGTCTCCATGTTTTTATTCTGACCAAAATACCGGAACCTGTTTTATCATAATGTAGGTCATCTCGATCAAATACTTGCGACATCGTTAAACATCGTTTCAACGAAATCGAAGTTTCTCAGACTGCAGTTATTTGTATTATTGATTACGATTTTATTCATTCTTCTGCCATTGTACGTATAGAGAAAATGCACCTATGCTTATTTCTGCAAGAACGCATATACATAATTTGGTGACATGTATTTACATCGAGGGCTGGTACCTTCCTCTATTTTTAAAACCGTAGACAACTGTAAAAGTGAGAACGAAAGTTGAACTACTGAGAGTTAGCATGTCAGGGCCACGTTATTCGGATATTGTGCACTTTTTATCTTTGATTCATTCGCCCGTTCGAAAACGTTTAGCGTCATATTTGTAACAAGATTATTATATTCATAATCATAAACATAATTCATATAACGGCTACCTGATATGTAATATTTATATACGTTGTAATTGATACATGTAGCTAATGGTTAATAACAATATATAGAAAATGTAAAAACTATCTCATTAATATATTCAAAATCTACTATTTTGCTTTTTATCATATTTTGCTACAAAAAAAAAAAGAAAGAAAATTGATAACGTAATATGATCATACAATATGTAATGTGTAAAATGTGAAAAAAGTATCTCATTAGTATATTCAAAATTTATTTTTCTATTTTTTATCATACAAGTATTTTACTACAAGAAATAGAGAATTGATTAATATGGTTAATTATATACAGTAAATATCTCACACAATACAGTTGAATAGTTTGATCATAGATGTCGCAAATTTGTTATTGGTTTTTATGATAGGAGGCGGTCTTGACATTCGGTTTGTAAACAAATACAAATGAAATATAGGTAATGTTTAATATGCGTGCAGCCAGGTCAGAGATCCGAGTCGTATCGGGATGAAGAGGCAACCGATCAACAAACCACGTGGCAACATCGCTATACCCTCCTCTTTTTTCCCCTTTCCTGTTGCTTGATGTCCCTTACATCGTCTCCCACTATAATCATCGACTGCATCGAGGCGAAAGCACATTTACATTTTTTTGCGTACAGTACGTTGCAACATTCTTGCTTTGAGGTTTCAACTACCGATGGCGCCACTCCCAGAATCAGTAAAAAATACATACATATGTTGTATATTGAAAGAAAACTAAGAAAGATTTATAAGTTCATATTCAGGATCGTAGATAATACATTACGGGGGTTCTCTGTCATGTTTTATGTTTTTAGATTGAATTTTATTCCATATCTCAGTTTCTCCATTATGTTAACCTACTAAAGACTATGTTAACGCAACGTTACATTTGTAATTTTTTTTTTATCGATTCACATTACTATTATTATTGAATACATATGTTGTGACTATTGTGATTAAGAAAAGAAATTCCAAGAATTTATTTCGATATTCTATCTAAATTTTACAACTTTATTAAGTTTGAAAGGATGGAGTATTTTGTAACATTATGATAATTCCTTCTTTTCTTTAAATTACAACATTCCTTTTCGTGTCTTCTATTTATAACGAACTTTTACAATATCTATTATTCTAATACATTTTTGGTACTTTGGCAGAACAGTATTTTACTTTATTTACATTTTTTCTAATAATACATTTATGCACACATTTACATATTATTTTATTGCTTGGTGCTTAATGGTTTATTTAAGCTTAATTTTTATGAAATTTTTATATATTTCTCCGAATGAAATTATCCTAATTTTATGATTTTAACATATTTTAACATGTATAGAAAAAATTTTATGCTTATGCAGAGAGGATATACTTTTATAGATTATAATAGTAGGATATCATCCATTGGATGGAATCCAAAAGTGCATGCATTATCAACGATATCTCAGTTCGAATCATTGAACATTTTGTTACGCTCCTGAACAATATCATCCTTGAGAAAAACAAGGACGGATGGGTAACGTACAGAGCAAATTCGGCATATCGAAGGAAAACTGGTTTGCCTTCACGTAGTACTTATTACGATACTTGTCGAATGAATGCCAGTTTGTGAAATGTGAACGCATTTCTAAGTACGTAATAAAGTTGCCGAAATAAAGTACACCCCTCTAGATGGTAAAATTTTATTGAATGTTACCTGTGATGCGCCACACGTCACTGACCTGCTTTTGAAATTGAATTAAGATAACAGCCATATAGCATACAATGTGAATGAACAGATGCAATAAAATATTTTGTAATCAAAAGATTCGAGAAGAGATATTTATGAAAACCAAATCATGTTGATAAAGGTTTTGATATTTTCCATTATACATGTTCAATATACATACAGAAAATAATAAAAGAAACAATATTTATATACATTCTTAAATATCATAATAAGGTAGAAGCATTTCAAAAATTTGTGGGGAAAACAAAAAATAATATTTTGGGACATTCCATGTTCATCATATTTACACATTATTTTGTTGTGGTTTCACGGTTCCTATTTTTAGATACCAGTTTTATCGATATACCATAATTTTCTGTATTTCTTTTCTTTTCCTCCCAAAGTGATCAATCTTGACTGAATAGTCACAAAATAATAATCTTAACTATTAGATCTTTTTATTAATAAACGTAAAGCATATTTCTGTTTATAATAATTTAAAAGTTTTAATGTCTATAATAATAGATGAAATTATATATAATAGTTGAATGAAATTATATTTTCTTCATTAATCTCTCTCAAAATGACAGAAATCTCCACGCTATAACGATTCTATAATTAGTTTGACAATGATGGATATTAGTATGAAAAGTAATAATTTCAAGGGAAGAAGATATACATCTGTGTCCTAATACATCGTATCCTTGATTCAACACATTTTATCAATAACGTTTAACATAGATATTAACAATAGTGTAGTATAATATGAAACAAGTAATTTTGGTGATTCTATATAGAAAAAAAGTGTTTGTAAAGTGTCGATTTCCTTTAGCACGTTGTTTTTCTTTGCAGTTTTATCGTGTATAATATAAAGTGGGGATTCGTGAGATTATGGACGCCCCCTAGTAGCATGCGTGCGTCAGAGAACGTAGCGTCTTGCACGTATACACTGTCAAGCCGAAATCGCGGTGTTAGTTACAGACTGGCAACAAATCGATGTAAACAAGTATAATAAAGATGGTGACGATCAGTGGTTTTTTCTTCGTGACAAATTATCGCGAATGAACTTTTTACATGATTTTTACATACTGTACGGACAGAAACGGAGCTAATTTTGATCTACTGTCACGATCATCGAAACATGCTGTTTTCAGTAAAGGTACATTATTTTCAGGACGCGTTTAAACGTACGGTTCACGATTATGTTATACATGTATGTTCCTATATGCAATTCTTCTTTGTAGGTAATTACTTACAATAATAAACATAAACCGATAATAAATTGTGAAAAAATATATTGGAATGAATTTGGTTGGGATAAACTTTTATTGGTTTTTTGTGAATTTGTTATCATGTGATATGCTTTCTTTATGTAAGATTCTACAAGATTTTAATCTGATTGATTATATGTTGATTTAAAAAATGTTATTTAATGTTTCAATTTTTTTCAGAAGCAGTTTGAAAATAACGTGCAAAATGTTTAGTTTTCATAAGCCAAAGGTGTATCGATCTAGTACTGGATGCTGCATTTGCAAAGCCAAATCCAGCAGGTAAGCAAAATAACATAATTTTAATAAATACAGTCTTTTATATAATGTATTGTTTTACAAATTAAATTATCGTAATAACGATGTAACATTTTCTTGTTTTATTTACAGCTCAAGGTTTACAGATAGTAAAAAGTATGAAGATGATTTTATGGAATGCTTTCAACTTGAGGAAAGAAGAACTGGAGAAATTTGTAATGCATGTGTACTTTTGGTAAAAAGATGGAAAAAATTACCTGCAGGAAGCAATCGTAATTGGAGACATGTAAGTTTTAATAAATATCAATTGCGTTAGTTGATTATACACATTTATTCTCACACAAATTAAATACGATTATATACAGATTAATTTTTTGTACTTTACAGGTTGTAGATGCACGTGCAGGACCTGGTATCAAATCGTTGACAAAATTTAAGTCAAAAAATAAAAAGAAAATGAAAGATATACCAGAAAAGTTTGAAAAGATCATGAAAAAGAAACACATGTATTTGAAAGCAGATAGAGATCGAGAACAAAGCCCAGCAATGAGTGATGATTTAACAGGTTGGTGTTTAGCAAGTTTGTATTTTTAAATAAAATGTTTTAAAACTATAATTTTACGATTATTTTTTGCTTTGTTCTTTTTAGAAGATTATTTGAATGGAAATGGTAGTAAAGGTTCAAGTCGAGTTGGTAGTCCTATAGATAGTGATGATATTCAAGTAACTGAAAAACAATTAGATATCCAAGATGATGCAGAATCAAAGGATGATATAACTGTCAATGGTTTTATTGATTTAACATATTTCAAAAGGTTAGTCTTCCAATATTAAACAGTTAAAAAGTTTTTAATAATTTATAAACAGAACTTGATAAATTTTTCTTTGGTATTTGAAATATGTATACTTTTTTACTTATTAAGTTCTAAAAAAGCTCTTCATAAAAGATTATACAGCTATATTATTTTAGGGAGATCATTTGCTGTGGAACAATATTCAAAGGTCCATATGGAGAAGTAATAGTGGATCCTTCATTGATAAAGCCTTGTATAGGTTGTATAGCTAGACAACAACGACAACAACAAACGAATGCATTAAGTTGCAGTCCTGTACATAGTTCTGCATCTGCCAGTCCTGTTCACAGTTCTGCATCTGCTAGTCCTGCTCATAGCGTAGAGTCTGGTACAGAGGCAACAGTCTCTAAGCAAACAGGAAAAACGTTTAGTGACTCATCATCTGATTCCGGTTACGATGAATCTTCCAACCAAGGAGTTGGTGAGAGTAAAATTACCAAAATTATTCAGAATGCAAATGCTACTGTAAAACCAGCAGTTAAAATACAACCATTGAAAAGTGTTCAACTAAAAGCTATACCAGTATCGGAAGCTGTCAGGTTAAAAACAGATGTGCCAATTAAGTTGGTACCTATAAAACAAATCGATCAATTATCTTGTAAGCCATTGTCTTTAGTTTCTTCTGCTAATGTTACTTTAAGCAGTAGTACTTCACACTCCATCGTTACCGTCCCAAGTAATCCACTTGTCGATTTTGCCATGCACGCAGCCTCCTCCAGGCAATCAGTCTCTAATTAATGTCAGTCTCTTATAGAATTTTAATTTATTTTTTTCTTATATAGTTAGATATATGCTACGATGGAAAATTGTGTGTTATGTATGCTATTATTACCATCCCAGGTTACAAAGGCTCTGGATAAGATTGTTTAAGTTTTATCATATCGAGCATAGTTTATAATGTTATAAATGGTGGCAAAAATGAATTCTTATAATTAGAATAACTGTTATGATGTACAGTAGATAGATAGTGCTCTTAGGGATGGTTGCGTAGGATTCATGTCCTTGATCGTTGGTTATTAAAAAATATATATATAAATATATAATTATATATATGATATTGTCTTTATGGACGTGAATTCTTAAATTGTATTCCACGTCTGTTAGATGATTTTTAAGAATGATAATTGAAGAAGAGCACAATGTTTCTACTGAATACCGTTTGTAGCATATACAAAATCCTGATAAACTGCCATGCATTAATTGTTAACTCTCCACAAATGATTTTCAAATGTGGAAAGTTATCAATTATTTTATAAGTTTAATAATTAACTACATACATCAAAATACTGTGATGACATTGTAATGTAATGTGAGATATAAGATTATTATTCAGGCAAGTGGCAGTTTATACTATCTTCGTCTTAAGCATTAGTTAATGTACTCTATGGTATATAAGTTTTCTTATCCATAGCTTTTTGTTTTCTGGATTATCTATCATTGCAATTGTATATGTGAATATTTGTGTAGAAGTTCCAAGATGCCAATCACGTTTCAAACATTTGGGTCCAAAAATTTTAAAAAAGAATTCACTTAGGGTCATGATAGCTACATTGTACCAGATGCATTTGATATGATCCATATAAAGGTCCATGACGTTAAGATTAAGTAATTCAACTTAAGAAACGAATGTGTTCAGGTACTGTAAATCCTGACCCACTAATAGCAATAATATGAAGAGTAACTTTATAATAAAATAAATGAAGTCTGTTGAATAGCATCATATCAATATGATGATATATTTAGGCAGTATTATTAGAGAGAAATTGAATGAGAATATGGCAATCAGATTGGCAAACTGGACCAGCAAAACTTTGTTATAATATTTCAGGGTGACTGCAGCATTAAAATAAAAACAATTGATTAATAGCAGAATAACGACATATGGAGTAAGAATAATGCTAAGTAAGTGAAAACTGTTAGTTCCTAGTTTTCAAAGATGGGCACATAACCGAACAAAAGCACATAGAAGTACCTGTTGAAAACAGATTTCTGTGATTATTGGAACATTGTTTTCTATTTTTTTTTCTTTTTCTTTTTCTTTTTCTTTTTTCTCCTTTTTTTGATCAATAGATAATCTTATACGCACAATGATTATTCAAATCGAGATATATATTTATTTAACCCAGGAGTTATTACGATTTTTTTAGAAACATATTTTATAAGATACATCTAAAATAACATGTAAATTCAATATTACAAAAAAAAAGTAGCAATTCTTCATTTCAAGTTAAAATAATCTTAATCATGAAACCAAAGATGTGTGAAAGATATGTATTTATTTTATATTTGGGACAGATAACCCGATGAATAATATAAATTTTTATTTGAATATATTAATTGACTGTAGAATCAGAATTGAAATTACACATGTGCAATACGTAGCAATTGTTTTTATATAACATTATGCATGATACAAAGTTTTTTATTTAAATCAATTAAATTTTAATAATAATTTACTTCTGGGATAGTAGCAATTTTTATAATATTTCTCTCACACAGGCATTTGGTTTAAAATTTTTTAATGCCGCGTTTTTGCTGCCCATCTGGCTTAAGCTCATTGACAATCGTTATTTAACAAGGAAACGATAACAGTTTTTCATATAGAATCAAACATCGAAACTATGATTTGTATAAGGACAACGTTGATGACTTTGTCCTTTTACAAATTTTAATTGTACATTTTTTTGGACTAGGAGACTTTATGATCTCTTTACTGTGAATATTAATAACTATGTTTTTGTTGTAACTCACACGTTATGATTTATATAATAATTAATATATGTCACAAAGAAAGGTTGGATCATAGGTTAATAAATCATATGTAATTAATAATATATATTGAATTTTTAAAAAGCGAGAATAAATTTTAGAACTTAAGAGCTCATATTACAATTAAGATTTCTATAATATACTCGTTCAACTTATAGCATATAATTTTTTAAAGTGATCTTTATAAACTTTCTATGATCCTTCCTTAAAACAAATAAGAAATACTTGTTTAATTTATTTATTTCGTAAGTTTATTTACTTGCAATATATGCTATTCCGTTTTTCTATATAAATTTATATATATTTTTATACAAATTAATCTCTGCTTTTTATGGAATAAACTTTCTGTAGCACTGCCAGAAAAGAGGGACACAAAGAGGAACATTTGATTCCAGGTCAATCTGCTGGCAATATTCAATGAACTATTTATTTTCAATTAGCTTACATATATATATATACATATATATAATATATATTAATCTATTATTGAGTTATTTACATCTTAAGAGAAGGAAATTATAAATGGTGCCCACAGATTGATTAAACATTAGGAAAATATTATAAAATAAGCTTACGTAAGAAAATTTTGTAGCAAATGCAAAAATGGTCTCTTGTTTAAAGTAACATAATTACGTGATACATAAAGAATACAAATAATTGTGCGTTTTTTAGTGAAAATGTGAATGATAAATTAAAACTTTATTCATTACAAAGAGTATATATGATATATCGTACAAGCAGCTATTAAAGATAATATTACATGCTATCTGTTGTAAATAGCTGCATAAAAACATCAAATTGTGTTACGTAGCACAGTGATGTTGCATTCAAAATTTTAAAAAGTATTTAATTTCCAATTCTTCAGATGTCTCTTGAAAATAGAACTAAATGAAAGGAAAAACAATCGAAATTTCTATGCATTGCTATCATGTAATTTGAATTTGATGTCCCTTGGCACAGAGAAATATAGTAATTGAAATACATTTAATATGTTTTGATTTAAAGCAAATCTCGAGGAAATTTTTAAACGGTATAGTTTGTGAGATTTATTGGAACGTCTTGTAAATATGTCGCGAGAATTCGAAAATGATGTACTTAAAAATTTTATTCGTCTTCCTAAGCGATTTTTTTTTAATTACAATTAATTATAAATTATTGTCTACTATTGAGACTACTGGTAAACTATTCATTCTGATAATTACAAACCCAAAAATTGATGACCATTTATCTCGAGATTGATTTCTTCATCATTTCAATAAATCTTACAAATCATAGTTATTTTTCAAGAGAACGAAGGCATCACGCAAGTCTCTTTAATGTACATCGCTCGAAATTTATATGTCAATTTTCTTCTGTTGTGCAAAAGTACATAATGGGAAAAGGCTTTTGAAAGAATAAAGGAAAATCAAACCGTGAGAGAAAATTGACATAAATTACTGATTTTTATACGAAGATTTTATTACACACATATATACATTCGCATCGTTTGAATACATCGTGTACGTTAACGTTGGAAAATGTACTCAAAATCTGTAACAAAATAAGAAGAAACTATTACGATCTATAATATTCGAAGAAACATGTGATTTTGACAAAAGAACTGCGTGACTTTGGCGAATCGTTATTGTCGATTTGCATTACTTCTTTTCACGATCGTATTTCACAAAAATGTCCCTTGAAAAACAAGAACTGCTAATTGATTAATTGAGCGAGAGGGAGAGAGAGTAAGAGCGCGTGAGCGAGAGAGATACAAAACAATTAAAAAAAAAATGGTGCAAGTATTTTACTACAGTGACCTGGCAGATTCCGATATTAAAATATTTTGCGATGAGAAACGTATGAACGATTCTTCCCGAAGGAATATACTGTACAAGCTTCTTTTCTATATCGATCTTTTGTACAACAGAAATTATTTAGAGAAAGAAAAAAGGGAAAAACAGAGGATCGTAGGCGACACAAAAAATTCTAGAATCAATCCTACGATCCGTACATAAAAATTTGTCTGACGAACAAAGAGTGGTCATTTTCTTTTTCTTTTCTTTTCTTTTTTTTTTTTTTTTTTTTTTTACTGTGATTCTTTACGTTCGGTAATTTTAAGTAATTTATCGAAGCACGATAATTTATATAGCTACATTTATTTATATGCATATGCTAAAAGAAATTATGGTGCGATTCTTAGTCTGAAAATTTTGAGTATTTTTCGTGCATCTGCATTTTTATTTTTACAAATTACAAGCCGGTGTTTCTCCCTATCTATAGTTTGTTCCTTCTCAATCAATTCCTTTTTTTTTTTTTTTGTTCTTATTCCTCTTTTTCTTCTTTTTCTTTTTTTTTTATTTTTAATTAAATAAGTTTCATGTATAGGTACTGATGTATCGCATTAAACTTCTTTTTGTTTTAAATTCACATACATCGAGAGAGAAAGAGACAGACAGATTAAAAAGGAATGACAATTTCGAAGCATGATATAGCATGGAAAAATATATATAATTGTGATGTACACAAGCTCACGAAAATATTCGAACGATGATGTATATACACATATATATAATTGAAATAGACACAGATCCTACGGAATAGATAATACATACATATTTTGAAACAGAATTCAATGAAATTTATATACATGTTCTCCATACATAATAAATGATTCAATTTCAAAATACCTGTTATATTATAGGATCTGTATCTAGTACGATTGTAAATACACCGTCATTTGAATACTTTGTGTGTCCTGTGTATGTGTTTTATAAGAAGATCGATCTCGCAAGAACGTTTTAGCTGTATGGTGATAATGGTGATGATGATGATGATGATGATGATGATGATGATGATGATGATAATGATAATGAATTGACCATCGTGATTGTGCTGCAGCAGAAACAGAGAAAAAAAACTTTTACATCAATTTATTAAAGATATAACGATTGTGAGACTGATCGATGTATTTAGAAGATAACTTTTATTTACATACAACTATTAGAGATAGGCGAGAATATATTGTACTATTCGTGCATATATTATTAATGAAATTCTAATGATAATAATAAGAAACGATGACTGCCGCAACAAATATATCTCGTTATCGCAATGATTATTATATACATACGGTATGGAACATTTGTACATACATACATATATATACATATATATATATTTATATATATATATGTATATGTATATATATATATATATTAATTTTAGACTAGCATGTCCAATTCCAATCATTGTACAATGATCATGGAAGTATTAAATCGTTGGTCGATTATCCCATGGTTTGTTTCCTTTTAAAACACAGCGCAACTAATGGGACGATTGATTATTACGATTGAAAAAAAAAGCAAAGTATACCACCTTTCGCTATGTACAACTTTGTAATAAAACGATTTTACTTTTAAGGAATCCATCAGTCATGCAAATTGTAAAATGATAACGATTGTATACCATGAAATTGTCATGGTGATTCTTAACGTAGTCCAACGCACATATAATTATATTTTATCTTGATTGATTCTTCTTTCTTTTCTTTTTTTTGTAGAAAAATTTATAGCTTGAATATAGATTGTATTTATACGTATTGTATATCTTTCTTTATTTCTTTTTTATTTTCTACGATATGTGTCGTCGACGTGACGTTAGAAAGAGCAAAGCAAACTCGACAAATCAACACCAATCGTGAATCAATGAATTTGTATTATATCAATATCAAGGAGGAAAAGGAAAAATGATATGTACTTCTATTACATATATATTATATACATATACATATACACGTATAGAAAAGTCTGTGAGATACCAAATTTTGATAGATAAATAAATAATATAAATCGTATATATATATATATAAAGATAGAACATACTTAAAAGGGATGCGCAATATATTAAGAAATGTATCTCTTACTTTTATGTTTTTGGTTTATACAGATATACGAAAGAAGAATATTATTATAATTATTATTATTATTATTATTATTATTATTATTATTATTATTATTACTATTACTATTACTACTACTACTACTACTACTACTACTACTACTACTACTATTACTATTATTACTACTACTATTATTTACGTCTTTACTGTTACGCTGTGATGATTAGTCAGTACGACGTATTTAAACTGTTTTTTTATAAAATGCATCTCAAGCTGTTCGAACGATTGTAACTGAGAGTTCGCTATTGCGGGGATTCTCAAAAGTAGATCGAACGAGTATAAAGTTCATAAAACATGATTGAAAACTGAGAACACGTAAGAGGTAGAAGATTAAGATATCGAAGCATTTTGCATTTGAATGTCATAAGTATTTTACTGGACGGTGATCTTGAGAGATTAAATCGAGCAGCTTTTTCAACCCTCCATGAAATGTTTCTATGTAGAATAAGCTTATAGAATTAAAATATATTTGACTGAAGGAATTATGAAATTCTGTACCTTATCGTACATATTTACAAAAAAAAAAAAAAAAAAATGAAAATTGTAAAAGTGCAATTAAATCGCTGTGGTGAAAAATATATTTCCTTAAGACCAAGAGAGTTTTAGGAAAGAAACAAAAATTGAATATCGAATGAAAGTGCAAAATGCTTACACAAAATATTATATATGAATCCATATTGATAGTTTTTTGTAGAAATTCTTTGTATTCATGTCTTACTTAATAATAAAAAAAAAAAGAAAAATATAAGAACAAAAATTTCTAATTTGAAGCAAAATACAAAGGAGCAGAAACAAAATTTAATCGAACAAATGCATACGTAAATATTCATGACGTTAGGTGCGGTATCAGAAAGTTTGAGAAACCCTGCTCTACGAATTAAGTTCTAAACCATTCTTCTTAAGTTCTAAGACGTCATTCTTAAATCATTAACTTTTTATTTTTTATACGAACCAATTAGCAATACTAATGGGATATTTTCATAATTTTCACGTAATTAGAGTGATAAAAAGTAAGTTTTTAAATCACGGAATCAAAGCCAAACAAATGCGTATATGATAGGGTGACTAAAAAACTATACGCGCGCAATAATTAGATTTTATTAGCGTAAAGATCGTTAAATGGCCAAACTTCCCCCGGATATTTCTTTTCCCAATACAAAATAACTCTAAGTGACCGCAATAAGATCTTACAATTTTCCATACGTACCAATAGAGAATATAAGGAGCACATATTATTGTCATTACTCTTAGAGATACTAAATAATAATGTTTTGTAATTTATATATATCTTTACACGTCTATATATAATACATAAATACGTAAAACTGTACATAGAAATAATGGAAGTTTTTTACGTTATATCTACGATCTGATATATATATATATATATATATAATATATTTACATGCATCTTATAAAATAATGCTTGTGTACATTGCATACTAAATGAACATTTTTATCTATTGCGTGATAAACAAAATCACGCGAGAAGTATTATGTACTTATTCCAATTGTTAAATATTGATTAAAATATTATATATAAAATTCATACAACTTTTCATGAATCATTGCATCGTATAAAATATGCATTTTCGATAAAATTTAGATAATTTATGAGTTCTATCAGTTTAAGTTATTAATACTGACACCTGTAACATGTACGGGCATACATTAGTACGCCAAATTTATTATACATTCGTTTTCTGACAGCTTGTTTTCTTTATCCACTGATATCTATGACTTTAAGTATGATATTTTATGTCAAGAATATATATATATATTGCCTTCCTAACGCTGTCTGATGTATATTTGGTGAATAAAACATATGATAGCAGCTTTTGATAGCAGCTTAAGTTAATGATTTAGCAGCTTTTTGTGTTAGCTTCTCGCATTTACTCTTTTAGTCTTTGATCAGATAGCGTTCAGGAATTTCTTTTCTATATAGCTATTTCTTTCCGACAACTTTGAACCTTATTTCGTTTTTATTATTTTTGTTATTGTTTTTGCTATTATTAATTGTTATGCTCTTATATTCTTTTACACAATCAGGTATGTAAGTCTCTCTATTCCAGTAAAAATATTTTTTCTATTCCATACTCGGCCACAAAAGCAGAAAATATGAAATATATCCTGGGGATATGAATTCATACAAAAAGATTTAAGCATTAAAGAATTAACATTGAGGTTTATACAAATCTGCCAATTTCTGTATAATACCTATTACATACTTCGAAATTTATATCTCCATAATTGTTTTAACAAATTATAATTATTCAATTACTCAAGTATTCCAGTTATTATGTATTCAAGACAAATGTAATACATAAGTCACCTTTTAGCAAGGTCATATAAACAGGTCTTGACATTTATATACCGAAAACATAAAAGAAATTGTTGAAAAATTGTGTCGTGAGAGATCAACATGGAAGACAAGAAGTCTCGTTCTGCGCATGCGTGACATGCTATGAATATCTCAGAAACAGAGACACTTACTCATTTCTGTCTGTACGCAAAACGAGACCTTTCCAAAGGATATCTTAATCTTTTTCGATTTAAGAGATGGACGGGTTTTTCTAGCGAGTGTCTAGACCTATTTGTATGACGGTGTTTTAAAACATAAACACTATAAATATTATACAAAAATGATTAGAAGTGCATGTACACATATACACTATTCTAACGATTCGAAAGAATATTATATTATAATATATTAAAATTATTCTAATTTCACTTAATTTTAATTTAAAATTTATGGTAGAAATATATCATAGGTACGTATTTTTAACTATTATCTGTATCATGTTTTCTTCAGGAATATGTCACGTGTTAACGGATAAACGGCGTGAGAATAGTATACCTATTCTGGTTTCTAGTGCATGAGCTTTGCTAACACACCTACTGTACGTTTGTACTTCTTCACGATATTGTTGTTTCATACGTGAGTATATTTTCAACTTATTTTTTAAATAACTTACAATTTTTGTCAAACCATTTTTATAAATTTCATGAATAAGAATTTATCAATATTTTATAATTATAATATTACAAACAAAAAACTACTATAATACAATTTCTTTACATAATTATATATAGAATTTAAATTCTTGTGATATAAATAGATTTTTAAATATCACATAATATAATGTAGAGATATAACCATTCAACATATTACAACAATAAAGCAATACATATAAAATGCATATAAAAAGATCACATCATTCGAAGTAATATCAAAACTACGTTTTCATACGTAAATAAATTAAAAATATGTAAATTCCAAAGACTTTATTGTTAACTTCCGGTGGCGTTGGGAATGTTAAAAAAGCTCTGTTACGCGAAGTTGAGATTGGTAATACTGTTCGTGACGTGAAACAAGTGTTTATTTTTTTGGTTGCATACTGTTGTCACAGAGCAATGTGCTAGATATTTGGTGTATCTCCCTTTATAGATAAAATTTAAAAATGATAAAGATCATCCGACCGCGATTAATAACCTTCGATGTCACTGGTACGTTGCTGATGACGAAATTGGAGGATTACGTCAAAATTGGTTCTCAGCACGGCTTGCCACTTGATCGACGCAAATTGGCGCGAAGCTTCAAAAACAGCTTTCATAGGCTTAGTCTAGAACATCCTGTTTATGGGAAACACACAGGCATCGGATGGGAAAATTGGTGGAGGCAACTAGTTCATAGTGTTTTTAAGGACCAACACAATTGCATTTCGGATGCTACTTTAGATAAGGTGATAAAAACCATCACGATGTCGGAAATTTATATTTTATTATGAAACGAATAAAACAAATATTTTATTTGATTTTTTCACATTTAATTTTTAACAAACGATCATTTATATACAGTTCTGCGAAAGTATTAATCATATCTAAATATGGCTTAAAGGTGTTATTTATTATAAAGGAAATTAATACTTTTAAGGATGAATTAAATTTAAAAATCGTTTAAGAAAATTGAACCTTTTAAATGAATACAAACCATTTATATTTTATTATTATTTGCTCCTTATTTTATTACTAATTTTATATCTAAGGAATATATTTTTATTCTTATTAACTTCAGTTTTGGCTTTCCGTGATTAATAAAAAAATATATATTATAAGATGAAGGAAGTACTATTAACAAGAAAAAGAAAAATGATTACCGAAAGAATTTAACCCAAACTCATACCTACTATCGATGACCCTTTTTATCGTTATGACCCATAGGTTGCTAACAGTTTGATAAGATGCTATGGCACGAGTATGTGCTGGCACAAGTATCCAGGCACTATCGAGTTACTGGACTATCTTAGAAAAAAAGAACTAATTTTGGGAGTAATATCGAATTTCGATGAGAGATTGGAAGCGATACTAGAGGATACAAGGATACGTTCTTATTTTTCTTTTGTCTTAACATCCTACGATTTCGGCGTGGAGAAACCAGATACTTTGATATTTGACGAGGCGCTCAGGTTAACAAAGAAACGACATAGTATCAACATAAGTCCTCAACAAGCGATACATATTGGCGATTCTGTCAATAATGACTACATTGGTGCTAAAGACGCAAAATGGAGTGCAATTCTTATTCAACATGATAATGATGGGAACCAAAAAGAAATCCCTGCGGAGGACGTATTTAGAAATCTTCGAGATTTGAGGGTACACCTTTCTACACTTTTAGATGGGTGCATGTAATGTATTTGAAACTGATATTTTAATCGTCAAAAAATTCAGACGTTATTTCATCAAAAGAAGACACATTTGTCTATGACAAACAAATCATAGCGTTGATAAATATTATTAATATGTCTATTTCATGTTGAAAAAATTGACTGTTAGGAGTAGAATTTTTTATATCGTATTTTACGAATATGAGAGCGTTTATTGTTAAATTATAAGATAAAATCGAGGAATATCTCATACGCTTATATACATAATGTAATTTTTTATGAATATAACGTATGTTTAAGTTATACTCAATGAAAATGTAAGATCATAATAACAGTTACGGAAATATAATTCAGATGATAACTAATGCCATACATACATATAGTTTTGTTTTATGTATATATAAATGTTAATAATAACTTACGTACCTCTTCATACTAGCTGAACTCAGCAACATCTAATAATATGCTAGTATCACTACTAATAAATGTAGCAAGACTATCTTAAAGAAAAAACATATCTTATCATACATTTATATTTTTATACAAATATAATTTTCTATTGCTTCTACAATTCTTTATTATTTTCATTCAACATATTGAACTTACATGCTTGTATTCATTTATAAATTAACTGAACTTTTTATCAATTGTGAATCAAATCACATTAATGACAGTGAAACGATCACTGATTAAAAACTATATAAACGCATGGGTGGACTTGCGTTATCACTTCTCATTTCCTGGTAAAAAGATAATAGTCTAAATTGTCAGTATTTTCTAAGTGATAAACATCGAATTATAAATATTGTACAATTTTTTTATACATAAAACAATTTGTCAATATACATCGTATTTGTTATCAATTTAGTATTCGTCTCTTTTCATTGTTATCCTTAATCATTCATTCTCAGTAACACAATATTATTTACAAATTTTTATAATAATGTTTTTAATAAAACTTTACTTTTTCACATATCCTATTTAAAGAAATTGAAAACAACAAATTGAAGTATATTATAATACAATATTGATAATAGTAGAAAGAAGTCATCATTTCCTGAGTAATCTCTTTTTCACTTCCGTTCTAGCAAGATATACTGGTCACGAGCTCTAACAAATAATCTCTAATTTTCACTTCAACTAACAAAATTAAAAATCTCTTATAAATCATATTCTTAACCAAACATTCTAAATTATTATTATTAATTAATTAATATAAATCTACATATATATAATATATATAAATTTATATACATATAAAGAGAATATATTTTTTCAAATTCTTAAACGAACTTTTCTTATTCAAAAATTAAAATCTAGAAAGATGTTATTGTATATTTGCATATAATATTGGCAATAATAAAATGCAAAATGTAACCCTAACGATTTGGTCGTTACATTTCTCTTGGCCTACACTTTCTACCAGGAGTGGCGGCACGTTACCACCACAAACATTGGCATCGGCACATTCGACTTCCCACAGTCTCACTCACAGACTCCCTCCCGTTCAGTTTCTCACTAAGCTGTTGCATGGAGAGAGGCTTTCTTCATGGTTTTCCAATTCTCCGTCGGTCGAAGAGGTTAGAATACGAATTAATTTCTCTGTTTTCAAAATTCGCGATGCTTGTGTGAATTCTGTTGACCAAAGTACTAGTGAACACTTCGCGGCAAATTTGTGATTTATGCGATTGTGAATGTCGAAATTTTACTGCTACTTTAGTAAAAGATTATTAAAGACATAATTTTTTTTTTTTTGTTAAAGTTTTACTTTTATACTTAATAAAGTTGTGCAAATATATGAATCGACAATTTAACTTTTTAAATTATAGCTTTATAAATGTTTATTCAAATTGCGATTCATGATTCATGATCTGAAACTTGTATTCGTAGAGGATATATGCATATTTATCTCCTAGATTTTTAAAACGAAGTATCGTTAAATATAATAATTTAATTTTTAAGATTTTTGAAAAAAGTGAAAAATGGTGTTTGACTTTGTTTAAACAGACGCCACCTGTGTGATATTATAGAAGTATTTTAATTTGAATTAAAAATTATTTGGACGATTTTATTACTTATATTATAGTCTATGAAATTTTCGTACACAATTTTAATAACGTCTTTATTATACGTGGTAATTTTATGTTGAGCGATTTCTATTCACCATTCTTTTTAAGTTTTTATTTAGTGATTAATTTTTAATAGAAAAATGTATAAATATAGAATAGAATATAGAATATAGAATATCTTACTTAAATTGTAAAAATTTAATTATTAAAATTTCATAATTTAAAAATATAAATTATAAATATGATAATAGTCTTTAACTTTTATAAAAGTTACATATAACATTTTTATATCAAGTTCAATATACTGAGAATGAATAACGAGTCTGAGAACTAATATAAAGATTAATGAACATTAGGTAGATAAGAGGCGATTCGCGGAATGCGGTCTCAGCAGTAAAAAATAAAAAAATTATTGTTGGGGGTGTCCTTGTCGATGGGCCCGATCGAAAATCAGTGCTCGCTCTAATCTTCAAAAAAATTACAAAAAGTGGGAATTTGACGGATTTACCTCTGCCGAATAAAAGTGGATCGAAATTACGACAAAGAAGAGTCATCGAAAAAGATTCAAACATGACTAGAGGAAGACATAAGAAGATGTTAATGTTAATTCCAATCCTCTTGGTGGCAGTGTTTGCAGAACCTGACCCCTCAGACGAATTATACCGTGGATTTCCAAAATATCGAGATGAAGATAAATGCTACGATGACAATGGAAAGCCACAGGTTCGTGCTCCTTTTGTTAATATATTATTTGTTATATTTATGAAATAAAAATGACAGTGAATATAAATTTTTTATTAAACATAATTTTGAAAAATTTTGATGTAAAACGAAAATAATTTGTAATACACGTTAAATGACGTTATATTCGATTCTTATATACTTAAATAGTTCGATATTAATTTATAGTGCATTTTTATATGTTCCATATAATATAGTGATCTGAATATTTCGAGATTTCTTTCGTAAGCATTTATCACTTTTCATAGTTATACTACTCCAGAAATATAAATACGAGCAGTCTGCTGTTTATTCTTAGTCATCAGAATTTCGGTTTCTTTTTTTACTACATTAGGTTATCACAATAAAGGTTCCAAGTTACATCAACTTTCGGTGATAGCTGGAGAGATAAAACTAAATAGACCCTCTAAGTATTAAGGAACGAAAAAGTTCTAAAATACTAATTCTGTATATTATCATCCTATTTTCTACGTCATCCTATTGTATTTGTTGTTAGGGATGTTAAAATTCAATATTTACGTAGTAAGATTCTTTCGATAATATATCCTTGCAAGAATTCTGTAGGAAATATAATTTTGTAGGAACGACTTGGGACGGAAATGTGAATGTTAGCATCCTAGATGGCAACATTTGCGCGAGCTACTATATAGTATATTAGCATTTAGAATTAGAACATTAAGAAATTCAAAAATTCTTTTTCAAGAAAAGAATTTGAAATTTCTTTTCCAGGAAAAAAATGTCCAAATTTTATTTTTGGGAACATGAGAATAAGAAAGTAATAATAAGGAACCAATGTAGTAAAAAAGATATAAATGATAAAACAAAGGAATTTTTTTAATGTTTCAATAAAAATTTGCGGTTCTTTTAAACTGATTTTGAAATGATTTTAAATGATCTGTGTTATAGAGGTGTATACCACCTTTTGAGAATGCGGCATTTAACGTACTTATGGAAGCAACGAACACGTGTGGTCAAGATCGACCAACAGAATTCTGTAAACAGACTGGGGTCCAAAAGAAATCTTGTGAGATATGTCAGTACGGAGATCATCAGGCTTTATACCTTACCGATCACGACAATAACGACAATGCAACTTGGTGGCAGTCAGAAACAATGTTCGAGGGTATCGAATATCCAAACCAAGTTAATCTCACACTACATTTAGGTATGATATACTAGATGCTACATTGATTATAGTTATATATAGCTATTTATCTAAATTCTGCGAAACTACCAGTTCATATATATAATAAGAATACACTGGCTTTCTCCGCTATTTATTATTTTCCGTTCATATAATGGAAATTTACGCTCAGATAAGCGAATTCAACGGACAGGATTTCGTGTGAACGGGCATTAACCAAAAATTTTTCCCTATAAATGGAGTTCAAAATAAATGAGTTTCATTATGTATGATATCGCAATAAAACGTTCAGTGTATTAAAATTTGCCCGCGATGTATCAAGTATTGTGGTTTAATTCAAATGTGGCTGTGGTTTGGATCGCTTTAATTGAGATCATTCGTTGTGGAATTATAGTAGATAATGTCGATGAATCTTACACTATAGATAGAGGAAGGCAGTTCATTCATCGGTATTCGCGATGAACTTTTAACACGTCCTCAATGATTGTTGCTCTCTATTTTTCCCTTTTTAATCTCTTTTTATTTCACATCCTTATCTATGAGGATGCGTGTGCGATGAGATAATTCTCGGAACCACGAACTGATGGAGAAATATACATGTAAGCGAGCCTTCATTCTTGTATTAATATTTTATTTTGTAGGCTTTCCTCTTTAACAATCATTACTTACCGTTATAATATTTTATAAATTTTCTCTAAAAATAGTTGTGAAAGTTGCTATCAAAATTTCACGCGAAATTCAAGTTATTTTCTTGTGCAAACAGGGAACGTATTATTTAAATATTTATTATTAAAGTTAGGGATAACATATACAAACTTTTGTAAAAGTAAAATGCTAACGTTACGTTTGTAGCATCTGCTAATTGTACATGCCGCTAGAAGATACCTTTCCGTACTTCTATAACGCTACGACATTTTCCTCTATTGCAAATTGATAGTGTTATATATTTTGAAACAATCCTTATCATGAAATAGTTTTACCATACGCGTGTAAACTAGTTTTAACAGCATGTCTCTAGAATCCGGATAATAGTGGAAGTTCCTTAAACACGTGAAGAACATAGAATCTCTGTCTGTGTACCACGTGTTCATTTAGGAAAGAATCAGCCACTTGCACCCCGCTGGCTTTACAGTGAAGAATTACAATGGCGTAGAATCCCTTTATTTCGTAATAATTTCGATATTCTTCAAACAATCATTCAAATAGTTGAAAACATGTTTTTCCAAAAATATTTAATTATTATATATATATAAATATTTATATATATATATAATTATGATATTACGTACTACTAATAATGATAATAATAAATATTTATGTGTTTATTTTTTACATTTTTTCTTGTTTTCTCATACGTAGTGTTTTTAAATAATTATAGGCAAAACGTTCGATATAACTTACGTTAGAGCACTTTTCGAGTCGCCGCGTCCAGAAAGTTGGGGTATTTATAAGAGGAAGAACGAAAAGTCGCCATGGGAACCTTTCCAATTCTATTCCGCGACCTGCAGAGATACATATGACTTACCAGATTTAAAGGAAACTGTACGGGGAGACGATACCAGAGTATTGTGTACTTCCGACTATTCCGATATATCGCCTTTGACCAAGGGCACTGTTGCATTTTCCACTCTAGAAGGTCGACCTTCGGCATATAATTTCGAAACTAATCCAGCATTGCAGGTACAGTTTTCGTTTTATCATTTCATAATTCTTCTCTAAAATCGTGTTTCTTTATTAACAGCGACTCTGCTTAATAAGGATCGTATAGAGATTTCACTTTTGATTTATATAAATCTATATAATAAAATGATTTATAAATAATATATCTTAGAATGAGTAAATGACGAATACTATCCTCGTTTTAAGGAATGGGTACAAGCAACGGATTTGAGGATCACTCTGGATAGATTAAACACTTTTGGAGACGAAGTTTTTGGCGATGATCATGTATTAAAGTCCTACTACTATGCGATCGCTGACGTCGCCGTTGGAGCACGTTGCGCTTGCAACGGCCATGCTGGAGAATGCGTAAACAGTACCAGCGTGGATGGAAGAACTCGCAGAGTATGTAGGTAAGATAATGTATGGAGATACATGTTCTTGCAATATACTATTACTGGTTAAAGACGATTAAATATCAATAATATCTGGGATATAAAATATCATGGAAAACGTCTCCGTACTTTTGTAAATTTTCGTTCAGTAATTAGGAAATACGTACATATATGGAAAATAAAAAAGTTTTCGCGTCATTTCATATACCTAAGATTTTAAGAAAATATTCAAATGCGGCTACGTCAGTCTTTTCATTAATTTCCTCCACCTATTATATGTATATTATGATTTTCAACTACAAATTTGAAAGAGACAAAATTTAATTATTCACAGATGCGAGCATAATACTGCTGGCCCAGATTGCAACGAGTGTTTACCCTTTTATAATGATGCACCGTGGGGACGTGCCACTACTAAAGATGCGCACGAATGTAAACGTACGTATTGGAATAGCTTTATATAACGTAATTTTGCGAAATATCGTTAAGAAATGAATTAGCAGAAAGTAAGAAGATACATGTATGTAACTATTCACACATACACACACACGCGCGCATATCATTGGGTATAAATGAAAAGAGAATATCTTCAATAAAGGGTCAGTATCCTGGTCAGTGTGTAGGTGGGCCTTGACAAACCTGCTCTTCAAACGGCGGGTTTTCAGGTACTATACTCGGTAACTAGAACATACTCGTGTGATAATATGATTGTTATAAATGATAATCATATTATTATTTAGTTTCTATTTAAACCTATTATTATGCCCCATTTTTTTCATCCCTTATTAAAGTCTAGTAAAAGTACGTGATAAAAGAATTCATATATTGTCAATGTCAGTGTCATCTCATTAATAAAAGAATCATTTGCTTATTATGAAAGAAGATAATAAGAAAAAAAAAGATTATTATTAAGTGCATCAGTTGTTTATTGAAAAAAGTCAACAAAAGAAAATTAACAAATAGAACTTCTATTGTCGTTACAGTTTTTTAATTTTTCTATGATACAGATATATCTCGTATTAGCTCTAATATTGATATCACTGATAATTATTTATTTGTTTGTAACGCAGATCGGCATAGAATAGCGTGCTATAAATCTAATATATCGACATATATTGTTATACCGAATATGAAGGTATTTTATACAAGGGAGAACAATTTCTTCGGTATTGCGAGTATCACCTTTTCAAGCAGTCGAAGAGAGTTCGCGTTCACGATCACGTTGGCATTACCTAACCAGCTTTACCTTTTACGTTCATTGCTTGTTCTGAAGTGGGGACTGTTGGCAATACAGGAGCACACAATGCAGCTTTTCTGTAGATCGCGAGCTCAGTGCTCAAGATACTACGATACAAGCAGATATTTATTACATCGCGTTGATTAGATCGTGTATCGACGTGAATATTTCAAACAAGAAATCAAGTTGGTCTTGATTTTATTTAGTGCAATTAAACGTATTACTTATTATTAACAAGACGTCATTATTGCATCGTTAAATGTCATTAGTAATTACAGTAAACGATTTCTTATAGAAGGATCAATGTAAACAAACAGTGTTTATTGTTAAAAAAATGTATATTTGTCAGTGTTTAAACATGTATATATTATAATTTATTGCGATTATGTTGTACCAAGTTAAACAACTTTTTATATATCTTATATTTTTGTGGATCATTTACTAAAAATATATAAGAACATTTATTCAATTTTTCATTCTCAAAATGAATTTCAAATTTTGATGAAGAGTGGTAATAATTATGAAAAATTATTCGTTTTTTCTTTGTTTATAAATTGTGTAATGAACTGGTCGTCTAAAATGAGATTAATCGGATGTTTATTACTTGTGAATGTGATGATTAGTACTTCATCACGGTGGGACGGAATTCTTCCGTGGTATTCGGGATCCAGTAAATATCTAGATAATGTTATTATTCATATTAAAAGAAATAATACACTATCAAAATTATTTTGTATAATATTATATATCATTATATTAATCTATCATTATTTATTATTATACATATACAAGCGATTCATTATTGTTTAAATTTTATCTTGATTTATATCATGACCTTATTTTTCAGCTTGTAACTGCAATGGTTATTCAGAGAGATGCTTCTTCGATAAGGAACTATACAAGGCCTCTGGTCACGGTGGTCACTGCCTGGATTGTCGAGCTAATCGTGATGGCGCGAATTGCGAACATTGTAGGGAGAATTTCTATCAGCGTCCGGAAGACAGTTATTGCGTCGCTTGTAACTGCAACGAAATTGGTAAATTGTTGCATTCTTCGCCATCCCGATTTTGACAGTTTTTTATTATTTATTAATTGATTTGAAATATATTCTTAAAAAATTTATAAAAGATCGATTAAAATATTTAAAATAATTTAAACTTTTTATATTTACTAAAAATAAAAAATGAATAAATATTCGATGCCATTTTACAGGTTCGAGAAGTTTACAATGTAACAGCGAAGGAAAATGTCAGTGCAAACCTGGTGTAACAGGTGACAAATGCGATCGTTGCGCAGCAAATTATTATAACTTTGGATCATACGGTTGCACCTCTTGCGAATGTAACGCAGCCGGTTCCCTTGCGAATGCACCAACTTGTGATCCTACTAATGGTGTTTGTATCTGTAAAGAAAATGTTGAAGGGAAGCGATGTCGAGTGTTAGTAAATTTATATCGTTAATATTTTTAACAGTATAACGTGTATAATAAAGATGAAAAACTAAGTAATAATACCGTTTCTATCATAAATAGATGTAAACCGGGATTTTTCAATCTTGCAATGGATAATGAATTCGGTTGTACACCATGCTTCTGTTACGGACATTCCTCAGTGTGCAGACCAGCGACTGGGTATTCTAAAGTTGTAATTGAGAGTATGTTTGTGAGAGGAACTGAACGATGGAAAGCTACCGTGGCTGGTAACCCGATACCACTCCATTATGATCCTCTTACTCAAACGATATATGCCACGGCATTGGACCGAGACAATGCATATTTTATTGCTCCTGGTAAAAACAAATACATAATAAACCCTTCGCATTTTTTGATAAGAACTATAAAGAATAAAATTTTTAGAAAATATAAGCACAATAAAGCTTTATATTTCATTTATACAAATAAATATCATATTGTTTATTGATGAAAAATGCAGATAGATTCCTCGGGGATCAACGTGCATCTTATAACCAAGACTTATTATTTACACTAAGAATTGGGGAAGCTGGTCCAGCACCCACTGTTCGTGATATAATCCTCGAGGGAGGAAATGGAGAACAAATTACACAACCAATTTTTGGACAAAAGAATTATTTACCTTCAGTGACAGTAAGTAAGACAGTGAAGTAATCATATCAATGGCTTATTAATTATTAAAAAATTATTTCAGCCACATGAATATCGTTTCAAATTGCATGAACATCCTAGTTATGGTTGGGAACCTCGCCTTTCCTCTCGAGCTTTCATGTCTATTTTATCGAACTTAACAGCTATTAAAATTCGTGGCACCTATACGCATCAAGGTATCTTAATTAGGATTCGTAGATAAAATTGTGTTTATGAAATTACTGATGCATTTCATTTTCTTTCTACAGGTCGAGGATTCTTAGATGACGTTAAGTTGGAGACGGCCCTCCGTGGAGCTGCAGGTGAAACCGCTGATTGGGTGGAGCATTGTCAATGTCCCCATGGTTACGTAGGCCAATTTTGTGAATCCTGTGCACCTGGATTCCATCATGATCCGCCTAATGGTGGTCCTTTTGCACTTTGCGTCCCTTGCAATTGCAATAATCATGCAGATATTTGTGAAGCTGAAACTGGTACTTTTTTAGAGTGAATTTATAACGAAGATTAATGTAGAAATTTATTCTAGAATCTGAGAATTGATATCTTTCGATTTATTTTAGGACAGTGTATCTGTGAACATAATACGGCTGGTAGCAATTGTGAATTATGTAAACGTGGATATTACGGTCACCCATTAAAGGGTACACCTGACGATTGTAAACCATGTCCGTGTCCTGACAATGGGCCTTGTATATTACTTGGCAATAATCCTGATCCAATTTGTTCTGAATGTCCACTGGGTAGAACAGGTAAGAATAATCTCTTTAAAGGAAATAGTGTTTCGTCCCGGTTTGGATTCGTTAATAAGATAAACTAATAGGTCCTTGCCTTAGACACAAGGATAGAGGAAGTTGTATTGAAAAACGTATTTATCGGAAACTAATCAGAACAACCGATTGCGAGAAAGCATTAGCGTCAGTGGACCTTTAGTGGCAAACGTATGAAATAGTCCTACAATATCTTTAAATAGTTTTATTATTTATATCATTTTTTGTTTTAGGACCTAGATGTGAAACATGTTCGGATGGATACTTCGGAAATCCTGAAAAGGGTATAGCTTGCAGGCCTTGCGATTGTAACAACAACATCGACTTGAATGCTGTAAGAAATTGCAATCACGAAACTGGTGAATGTTTGAAATGTGTAAATAATACAGCTGGTTTCCATTGTGAAGAATGTCTTTCAGGTAAGTAAAATGTAACTGTTATATATTTCATGTACTTTTTTGAAATTATAAATAACGATGTTTATAACATTTAACAGGATATTACGGAGACGCATTGTCTGATCGTAAAGAAGATGGATGTAAGCTATGCCAATGTTTCCCGCCAGGCACAGTCGAACTCAGTGATGGTAGAGTAGCACCTTGTGAACAATTAACAGGTCATTGTACTTGCAAGCCTCATGTAACCGGCCGAAATTGTGATAAATGTGAAGAAGGATATTATCATATTCTAAGTGGAGAGGTATTTCAATCGGCTAATCGTTTCATAATGTATGATTATTACTGTTTGCCTAAGTTAAATAATCACATGTTTTTTAGGGATGTACGCCTTGCAATTGCGATGCTGAAGGATCTTACAATCGTACTTGCAATGCCGTTACTGGTCAATGTGAATGTAGACCTGGTATTACTGGACAACATTGTGATGCATGTGTTTCCTATCAATATGGATTCAGTAGAGAAGGTTGCAAGCCTTGTGATTGTGATAATATCGGTTCTCAAGACCTGCAATGTGACGCTAGTGGACAATGTCCAGTAAGTTTATAAAATGTTATGCTATACAATGGAAAGTTTAATTTGTATGCATTTATTAGAATAATTAATCCTGTATTATAGTGCTTCCCCAATGTAGAAGGAAGACGCTGTGATCGTTGTAAAGAGAACAAACATAACAGACAAAATGGATGCGTCGATTGTCCTGATTGTTACAATCTTGTTCAAGCTGCGGTGAATAGTCATAGAGAACGCTTAGCTGAATTAGGAAATACGCTCAAAAAGATTAACAGTAGTCCGACAGTTATAAAAGATTCGGACTTTGAAAAAGAATTGAAAAACGTTCAGAATAAAGTAAAGAATCTTTTACAAATTGCTAAACAAGGATCTGGTAGTAAGTATAATTTATTCAATAATTCATACTTTTTAAATGAGATTATATTTAAAAAATATTTTAGATGAAAATAAAACGTTGGTGGAACAACTTGATGAATTACGTGATCAGCTGAATGAAATTGAAGAAATTGCACAAACTGTGAACCTGACTGCTTTTGATGCACATAGAACTACTTTGGAAGGTTTAATGAACATTGATGAAGCAGAAAAAGTGCTTGATAAAATACATGCTCAATTAACCGTAAGAATAATATTGATATGATATTATATGAAATTTATAAAATTGGAAGTTCAACTCAGATTTTAAACATGTTAGGACACAGAAGACTATTTAGCCACAGATGGAGCAACTGCGTTATCAAAAGCGAAATCACGTGCGGATCAAGTTGGTCAACAGAATATACAAATGACTTCAATCGCGCAAGACGCGCGTCTCTTTGCCGAATTGTAAGTAATATAATTTTATAAACCTTTAGTATTTCTTCATAATCAACATTGTCCAAACTTTACAGAAATGTTAATGAAGCGAAAAAGATTCATGCACTGGCAGAACAGGCGCGAAATACAACAATGGAAGCTTATAGTCTCGCAAAAAAAACTATAGCAAAATATTCTAACATGACGTATGTACTTATTTACTTTATCTTAGAATATTGGTAATAACGTAATTATTACCAATATCTATACTAATGGTTTTCGAAATCATCTTATCTGTATTGTATCTCTTCTAAAAATTTATTTTGTATTTAGTGATGATATTAGAGGATTAGAAAATAAATTAGAGTTACTAGCTCATCGTATGAGTGAGGTGAAAAATCTTACCAGCATAGCAGCCACTAAATCATCCGCAGTTTCGCAAGAAGCAATAGATTTATTGATTCTCGATTTAGCACTTCCACCTGTTGACATCGAGCAATTGAGAAATCAAGTTGAAGACGTAAATAATGAGGTAAATTTAAACTATGACAACTATTATTGTTACCGAAAGTAATTTAAATATTGACGATAAAATACATTACAGGGATTACGATTGAAAGAACAAGCACAATTGCTGTTAGATCAAAACGAAAATCTTATAAATGAAATGGTAGAGAAAGTAAGAAAGAGCGAGGAGTTAATAGAGTTAGTACAAGATCAGCAAGCGGCTACTGCCGAACTTGTAGCCGAATTAGATAAAGCAAATGAAAAAGTAGATGATGCTGTCAAACGAGGAGATCAGACTTTAAAAGAAGCTCAGGAAACATTACAGAAATTGGGTGGTACATATCATATCAAGTATTTTTACTAGTGATAATATTTTTTCTTTAAAGGGAGAGAAATAAATGTATTTTTCAATTATAATATTATTTTTAGAATTTCATGCTGAAGTAGAAAGAGAACGCGTTAAAGCCCAAGATGCTTTAAAAGATATAAAAAATATTGAATCATTAATCATGGATGCCAAGGAGAAAGCTTCACAAGCTGAAAAGATATTAGATGGTTCTGAATATAAAGCCGAAAGTGCGCGTGAGATAGCACAAGATGCTCAAGTTAGTACAATTAATCCCATATGTAATATATAATTTATTATACGCTGAAAACGAAATATGTTTATATTAGACGCATGCAGAGGAAGCCAGTGCAAAAGCGAACACTATTAGAACAGAAGCAAATAAAACTAAAATAGAAGCACTTCGTGTAGGAAACGAAGCTGAAAAATTACATCAAAGAGTTGATATTACAGATTCCATGATGAAGGAATACGAGAAACGAAGTGGACAAGATACAAATATTACAACCGAAGTAAGGAATTAGTTGCACGTACTATTTATTGTAATAACTATACTATACGATAATATAATTACAATGTTATTCAATCATTTTTAGGCAAATCATAAAGTTAGTCTAGCTAAGATTAATGTAACGCTAGCATCGCAACAACTCGATAAAGCTCTAACCGAAGTAGCTGAAATAATAAAAGAACTTGAAAATTTACCGGAAATTGGTACGTTATTGTTTTGTATCATAATTTTTTAATTTATCTGTACCTTTTTTAGATTAAATTCATTATTTAAAACTACACATTTTCTATGTGTATCTACACAGTATCTATACGTTTGAATTTCTTTATTTTAGATAATACTGATTTAAATCCGTTAGAAGAACGTTTAGCTGCAGCTGAAAAGGAAATTGTAGCTGCAAGCCTAGATCAAAGAATTCGTAATTTAACGGATGCAAAAAATTTGCAAACACAGTGGGTAAAGAATTATGAAGATGAGGTCAGTAGGCTAAGAATGGAAGTTGAGAACATTGATGATATAAGAAAAGTTTTGCCTGCCATCTGTAACAATCGTGTACGACTGGAACCCTAAACTACAATATAAAGTTATACTTAAAAGTTTATTTCATAGCGTTAGAGGTGCCTTACATGCACTAAAGGAAAAAATAAGCATAAAAATATGTTCAAAATAATAGCTGCAAAATTAGTTATATATCCTTCTGAAATAAGAATGTATACTATACATTATAACTATCTTAAAAAATTATAAATCATATTTTGATTACAGACTTACGATAAAATTAATATTATACTAGTGAATCGTCACAGAAGCAGGATGATATTTGTATATTTACACTTAAATCATTTTATTTAACACATCATTTATAATGTGATCTTGCATTTCTTCTTGAAAATTAATACCATGTGCTTATATATACGAGCGACTAAAATAATGATCATCATACCAAAGATTTCATATAGTAGACATATCTTTCCGTTATCATTACCAGGCCATTTACATTATTCAATTTATTCAACATTTTTGTAATACAACTTGTAATACAACTTTGTACGTATGTACAAACATGTATATAGTATCTATATACAATCATTTTATTGTAATTGCCATACTTTATAGTCTCCTTTTAAGTCCTGAGAAAGCTTCAGAAGTTCCTCCGAAAGAAGGCAATTGTTTTAATTTCTAATATACAAAATTGTATGTAATACATTGTATGACTTATTTATGAAATATTAAAGATTGGGAAAACATTTTTAAAATCGAAAGGGAAACGGAAACTCAAATGTATTTTATAATATGTATCATTATGCAGCAATTTATATGTGTATAATATAACATTTTTATAAAAATATTGATACATATTTAATATGAATACAAAATAAACAATATGTCGGAGAGTATGTAATATGGTGTTATTAATAATTAACCAAATATTAATATATCAAGATTAATATATCATCTACCAAAACCTACAAGATAGATTAAAATATTGTGAAATGTTGAAATTAATATAATATATATAAAATACTTGGATATTTCAATCTAGTTATTACCTGCAATTGGGAAAGGGAATTCATAATTATCCTGTCAAAAATGTAATAACTGTAAATATTTATTATAATGGATCATAGAATATCGCTATTAATAATTCATTATTAAAACAGAATTTAACACATTCGTCTAAATGCTATGAAGAAGAACCAATAAATTCTTAAGGAAACTAGGAAATTAAACGAGATTCACTTAATTATAAATAAAATTATTAGAAACACCAATATAGCAGTCAACACTCCAATGGCTACCCATTGTCTCCGATCTAAAACAAACGGAAAGTAACATCACATGCGTCACTTATAAAAAAAGTAGTCAGAATCAAGAGATTTTATCGTCATTCATTGAACAACGGTAAAATTAAACAAGTAATATATGTCATACTATATAAGAAAAATTAATATTTATATATTTGGCCCTTCTTCAAACAGTAAATATTGTATATTATTTTCAACATGCATTCTTCAACAAACATTTTCTAACGCTATATTTTCTACATTGATACTTTGCACTTAAATATTAAGCTATAAATTTGTTATTAAGGTTTAATCTTTTACATATTTTGAAAAATGTTTGCCATATCTATTCAATGCTTTAAAAGTGCAAAGAATCAATATTATAAACTAATTTAAATACCTTTTAAAATTATATTTTGAGTTTGAGTTGTTTATACATAACAAGCAGTAATTGTAACATTTATTCAATTACAAAAGCATCAAAATAATAATTTTTATATATATTCATTGTTTAGAAATTGCATAAACGCATGAATAAAAATTATTTTCGCATAAACATATAAAAGCAAAAAATGAGGAAAAATGACATACCTATAAGACACATTTATAAACATGTTTTAAGTGAAAAAGATCATATTCCATGATTGAGAGATTTTATATTGCTTATTTATATGAATATTAGAGAAACTGAATGCGATAAACAGAGTAAAGTGCTGAAAATTGGTTTTAACAAAAATTTAATGAAAAAATATATTCATTATTATCTCTCAAACACAGAATTCAATATATAACGAGTTCTTATACATATATAATATTGTTGTAATTATTATTTGAATAGTTTCAGTGGGTAGGAGTTTGTGGTACTTTACAGTAACATGTACAGTATAAATAAAGTCTCAAATTTTATTTATCAGTATGTCTTCACAATTGGTCATTTATGTGAAATAATAAGATATAATTTTTTCTTTTAATTTTTAAATACAACTAGAATAAACAATTTCTCTTTTACGTATGAATTCACAACATTATACTATCAACACTCTTCTAACAACGAATAAACGTGTCAGTTTCTAATTTTCAATTCATTTTATTATGTTTTACTTTCTTAAAATGGAGAGAGAGCTTCAGATTACCTGGAGTCACTAAATTTTATAGTACTTATGAACAATCTCATTCGCATTGAGAAACAATCAATCAACAATCACCATACGTACAAATAATTGTTTTCACATTTTTCTCTTCTTTCTCTTCAACAGTTTTCTTTCAAACTTTATATTTTCATTTACATTCATTACACACATAAACTGACTGGTACTTTCACAATATTGTATGAATATTTCACACTACCAGGTCCTAAACTATTTTTGTCTACGCTTTAATCAATATATTAATATCACATGTTGTGTACATTGGAAGTAGAAGTATCAGAAGTTTCCAAATTTATTGAAAATGTTTTTCTAATAGTATATATGTATATATGTATACTATATATATTTGTCTATAAATTTATGACATTAAAATTTTCTCAGGCACAAATTACTTGTGCTACCTTTTCCTGCTTTGATACATGTTTTGAAATATTTGACAATACGTTAACATTTCTCTATTCATCCAAACTACTTTTTTAAATCCCTATATACTGAGGTATTTATATACAATTTGTTTATTTATTTATATTTTGTTGATATATGTTAACTTTCTTTAATTTTCTGATGTTGCTATTGAATTTCATGCTACCATTTAGTGCCTATCGTGCTATGTAAATAAATACTTGAACTGTATTGTTTTAAAATTAACTATCGTTCTGAAACTACAACTGGTCCATTTTAATACTACACTTTTAGAGAGCATTTACTAAATTTAAATATATATAACTTTTTTAAAAACTATAAATTTATATACTAATTATTTTATATACATAGATTTTCAACAACTGTTTACATTAAAAAATTAATCTTTGTTTTTGATTATTTTTGTTATGATGAGAATAAAAGTTAACATAACATTTATAAGATCTTATGTTTGAATATATTGTGTAAGAAAAGCATGAAGATTATGGAAAGATGAGTATTAAAATATAAATTTTTCAATTTTTCCTTTTATATTATTATAATAAAAATGATGAATAAAATAACAGAAAGATCTTTTATAATTTAAGTAAGAGTTCCTACTAAGTATATGGATCAATTTTTACTTTTATTTCATGTTTATAATATGTTTTAACCCATTATTATCGTTTTACTAAAACTTTAGTCATTTGATAAATAATAAATAATTTGTCAATTTAATACTTAATATAATAATTAAAAACTAAAGAGATTAAAATGGTTATTTCATTGTATGAAATATATGAATTATAAATGCTATTTATTTTATTAATTTTTTGCTTTAAAAGTAACTTCAATTTAATGAGACTTCTACTCTCCAATAAATTTCTTGTTCTAAATAATCATATAGCAGTATGATTCTATATATATTTAATAGAAAAATCAAATCATTAAAAATAAGTGCAATAGTGCTAAAAATTAGCTTAAATTAATGAAGAGAATGAATAGGAAATGACTTATTCATGGATAATCACAATATGCAATGTTATTGTAAAGACAAAATGAATTATTAAATTCATTACACAATTCCATAATTTTTCAGTAAATGTTTAAAATTATTAATTTTGTATCACACAAAAATTAGGTATCAATAACAAAGCCAAATATTGTAAATAAATTTGAACAAAAGAAAATGCTCAAGCGAAAAGAATACGTGGTTTATAAATATTACTGAATAATTATGGTAAAATTATAATAAAAATATCTATTTAATCTCCAGAACACAAGAAACAATTAGTTATTGTATTTGATAAGGATGATAGAGAAGAAGGTTTAGAGGCAAGATCAGAAACACTAGATGTTGCAGTAGTAGGAGCAGGAATGTAATTATTATAATTACCATTACTCATATGAAGAACTTTGGCCATTTTTTTCATTGTTGCATCAAGTTTAGAATCAGTCACCTCTAGCTCATTACCGAATTCATCTAACATACTGAAACAATTGAAAACATATATTCAAAAACCAACTAAAAAGTAATATTATCAACAATAATAAATTTACATAATACTGATTAGAAACTTACACTGCTTGTTCATCTAATTCAGTATTAATTTGTCTGGATACTGTTTTAAGCGTTCCAATGCTTTCACCTATCATGTCTAATTGTTCATCTTGTTGCCTCATCATGTCATTTTGTTGTTGTAACGTGTCTCCCAAAAATTGCCTATTTGGACTATCAATTTCATTTTCCAATTTACTGTACTTTGTTGTACCATGATTGACAGGAACTCGAGCAGGACTATTATCTAAGAGTGGCTGCGATAAATAACAAAATATGAATATACAAATTGTTAAATCAAAAATATAGCACATACATATTAGCTATAAATATGTACACATTGATGTAAAGATATTTAATAATCATTTGACGAGTACATTTAAATTATACTAATGTAGTACAAAAATCTTATCTTATGAATTACACTCATAATATCAAATATTGATTTACCGTATAAACCATTTTCTTATTTCAGTAATTTCGATTGCTAGTATCTTATTTGTAAAGCAATAGAAAAGTTGTAGCGTTAAGGAACAAACAAGCAAATTTGATAATCACTATCAACATTATCGGTGAATTTGACAGCTTCATATAGGTGTCGCAATGTATACGATAGTAATTTGCGAGCGAAATTTAAACGTGTAAAAGAAAATACATTTATATGAATTAAATTATTTTTAAAATAATTATTTTTATTTGAACAAATAATAAACATAATTATAATTATGTAGTTATATAATTATAAAATATAATAAGTACATGTATGTATGTCTTATATTTTTCGTGATGCTTTTTAAACTATAATTGGTACTTTCATTGAATATTCCTAAACAATTAAGAGGATAATAGATGACAAAAACTATAAAGATAATTAAATATATATAGATAATATGTAAATCCGACAAACCTGTCTGGCTGTATTATCGCGATCTCGACCCCTACTTAAATTCATTTTATCCTTCATAGTCTGCAACAAATTAGTAATATGATTGATATATATATATATAGAGTCCGGCTGAATAATATTTAAAAGCCTGCATGACATGATTTCTTGTGGAAAAATAAGAAAAAAGTATAAAATAAAATATTTTCATTCTTGACATAGTTTTCGAGGAAATCGAGTTTGAGAATTTATCAAGTCTACTTAAATAGTGCTAATTCCGGACTGGATAGGTTTAAAATAATCGTTTCATGTGTGAAAATATAGAATAACATTTTTTCATAAGACATCTTATTTTCGAGAAAAATAAATTTGATAATTTATCATACGCATGTACTACTAGACCGATTCTTAATTAAACATATTCAAACTCTATTTTTTTGAAAACTAAACTTTGAATGGAACAATTTTATTTTACATTTTTTGCTTACTTTCGCATCTAGAATAACATTTTATTGATCATTCAGATATATCTAGTCACTAATTAGCCAAGTTCAAGTATACCTGATAAATTTTGAAACTCGATTTTCTCGAAAACTTAATCTGAGAATGAAAAAATTGTATTCTATATCATTTTCTTATTTTTCCAGAAACAGTCATGTCATGCTCGTTTTTACACTTTATTCGGTCGGATCTTGTACATTTTCGAAAATATTAAATTAAACTATTAATTAATATAAACATTAAATGTTATCTAAGAAGTATTACCTTAACTTCTTCTCGCGTTTGTTCGATAAAACTTCGTTGAACCGTTAATTCCTTGTTATCTATCTTAAACTTTGTCGGATTTTTTTCTACAATACGTATAGACACACATATAGTACATTAAGGGAAATATAGCACATGGATATAAAAATTCAAAATTTTAAAAAGAACATTTTTCAATTAATTTTATATAAATTTCAATAAATAAATGACGATTTTTAAGAAAAAATGTACATGCTATCTATTTAAGTACACCATTTTAGTATTAAATTTTAATACTAAAAGAATTAATATCATATATTTTGTAATGTATAGATGTATATCAAAGGATATAGATCGTGTCTTCTAGATCATCGAGATCCCATTCTATTGAGCGTAAAGCTTTTCGTAATTCGGTAGTAGTCCACTCTAATTCGTCACGTGAGATTGGGATTCCCCCACTCACGGTAGAGCTCGTGACAATAACATCTTGCAATTCCGTCCAGCGCCCGTATAAACCGCGGTTTTTATTTAAGGCCTTGCAAACTTCGCTACAAAACAAATAAGTGATATTATTTATATTATAAATTAAAAAATTATAATACATTAATTACATTACATTAATTAAATATTATATCAGTAATATAAATAAATTATACATTAAAATATAAGAATATATAATATAGAATAATGTAATACATGTAAATAAACAACACAAACAACAATTATTGTTTGTAAGGAATAAAATGAATAAAATTATTTCATATTTAAGAAGGGAACGATAAATTTTTGCACTGCAACGTCGTTAGTAATTAATGGTTGATCACAAATATGTTATATAAATATAAGCACTTTGACTTAACAAGTGTTATGTAATCGTAACAAGTACTTCAAATATCAGGAAATTTGTTTTTGATACTTAACAAACTAGTAAAATTTTGTACATGTGAAAATCTAATTAGTTGTAATAAATATACATCAAAGTTTCTTTCTAGTAATTCATATCTAGTAATAAATAGTAGTATTTATTAAATATAATAATAAAATAATTTAGGAAATGAGTTATAGGTAATATCAAATAAAAAGTCTTTTTTGATAAGAAATATCAATCGATTATACATTGTTACTTTATGTTTGTTGTATCTATTAAATGCGCATTAAAATATAAAAACATTGTATAATAATAATTCAATTATTTCTTAATAAAAATACTAAAAAATAAAAAAAAATGTCTATTGATACATTTAATAGAATGTTGCAAATTTAATATACTTTTCTACGTATTATAAAAACATAAAAATGCAATGAATTTAATCTAAAATTATTGCGGAAAAAGATTCAACGCTATTCCCGATAAAAATAACGAGTCAAACGTTGAACAAATTCAGCGAACAAAATAATACATATAAAAAGTTCAGATTAGAGGGAGATGTTTATAACGTATGTATATGTATATTAAGATAAGATGCAGAATAAAGTTTCTTTGTAATTTCGTTTGCGACTATTCTTAAAGGGTTGATGTATATATACGATATCAATGTCACAAAAGGAGCAACAAAAATTCAAAAGCTTGACAACTGCATAAACTTCACTGATATTGATATCGATTTTTTTATGGATAATTCTGAAACTTGAAGAATATTCATTAAAAATTTATACAACAGGGAGATCATTTTTTTACTTACTCCTTGACGACAAAGAACGGATTCTCCAGCGTCATTCCTTCTTTTAATTTAAAGAGGTGGCCTTTCTCGCCGCCTCACGGCACCCACAGAAATACGTATACGCGATTTGCCGATCATCGGTGGAAATTCCAAACTATCTTGACAGAACTATCGATACTCAGATGAACGATGACAATAATCAAAATTGACACTTGCTCGCGCTCTAGTGTTATGATACCACGACGTCGTCGTGTATTGTGACGTCTGCTTTCAGTCTTCCTGCAGACGACTATTTATTCGATTTTAACGTTCGTGCGCAAACACGCCTCTCTAACAGCCACTGTAATATTGATTTCGTGTTGAAACTCCTAAAGTGAAGTTCACAGTCATTCGATAGAGGACTGATTAATAATCGAAGTAGTGATAAAATATGGATGATAAATAGTAAAATTTAATATTTGATTATATTATTTATTTAGTTTCGTAACAATATATAGGAGTTTCATGTTCCTTGTTCGTTTAAAAGTGTTTTATTACATGATGATATTTGCTCATCTATATCCACAGATTGAAGCTTGCGCAGACTTATTTCGCGCTAATTTTTTGAAAATATTATGTTGTATAAACTTGATATTTGTTGTTATATTTGAATTCAATTTTAGTTTCAGTACAATATAAAATTTATTATAATTTGTTTGTAATTACATAATAAATTGTGCAATTTTAGTTTTTAATTTATTACAGAAATAAGTTGAGTAAATGGTACATACTATATTTCTAAAGTAACTTGAATTAGCGAAACATGTAAAAAAAAAATGCGTGAATTTCCAACTATAAAATTTTAATACATTAAATACTATCCTTTTATTTAGTTAATAATATAAATAATTTTTTTTACTATGTATTTATATATGAAACACTTTTAGATAATCACGTATATATAAGCTTCTTTGTAATTTGTCTATCCTTAGTGATTTATGTTTTCGAGTAGTTGATGCGTCATTTCGCGGCAATCTTTCAAAACCGACAAGTGAAAAGTTGTATTTAAAATTTTGTGAATAAGTGAAAAGTATTGTGTTAAAATCTCTTATCTTTTTTAGGATATGTCATAGGAAAAGATAGTCTGTGATTTTGGAAGACAAAATTTGTGAGTATACATGTATAGAGAGTTCAATTTATTCATAACCTCATTTCTTTTAACTTGTACACAATATCAAGAGAATCAACACGTATTTAAGCGTTCGCAGTAACAATTTATTTTTCTATATATATTTTTACAGTTCGTAAACATGAAATTAGATTATTAAAATATATTTGTGTTTATACATCTTTATTGACAAGATCTGCAATCATCAGAATATATTCTATAAGAACAAAAAAAATATAATACTTATGAAGCAGATATCAACATGAGAACAGTATTTTTTAAAGATTATATTCTTAAATATTGTTATATTCAACATAAATGCATATATATTACATATTTACTTCTTGTCATAGGATTCCTTGCAGCATGTATAAGGAATTATATCTAAGATATTTCATGTAACTGTTATTTTAAATAAGAAAAATTTCTTTCTAAGCAATGTATTTCTGAAAGTATTTTTAAGAATATTTTTCGAAGTATTTTTTACTAAAGTTTTACTAACCATTAAATAATGCTTAGTAAAAGTGCATTAAAGAATTTAACAAGATTTAAGATTTATGTATATACATATATATATATATATATATATATGTATATATAAATGTGTGTGTGTACATGTGTGTGTATGATTAGTATTCCTGTAAAGAATATTTTTAGGCATTAAATATATATATATCTAGATTAACACAATATAATATCTTTTACAAAATAAAATTTGTTTATACTTCAAGATATAAATAGTTAACCTTAATAATAATAATAAGCAATCAACATAATCCTTCATATTCTTCGTCATCTTCTTCTTCATTTCCTTTGTTTTTTGAAGGTGCTGCTTGTGCCTCTTCTTTCTCAATAGTATCTTCTGTTGACGTTGTGGTAGTATCCTTAGATTCTTTAATACTCATGTTCTGAAAAGTGATATAAATTGAAGAAAATTTTTATAAGTCTTTTTACATGTAGTTTTATTATATAATTATATTATATATATAGTTTTATTAAATAAACAAATTTATTGTTTACTTGAACTTCAGTAGTAGTTTCTTCCACCAATTTTGAGGCATTGGGAGATGTATATGATTCTGCTGCATTTGCTCTTATTCCTGGAGGAGGTATTGCATATTGTTGCTGTGGTAGAGGTATACTTCTAGCGAGTTTAGCATATTCAACATCCATGTGTTTAATGAAAGGATTATTTAATGCTGCTCTTGCAGCATCTGCATCTTCATTATCGTATGCTTGTAGTAACATTTCTAATGTATTAACCTGATGATAAGTAGGAACAAATGAAGATAAATGTAATCTTTTTAGTTACAAAGTCTTAAATTTTTAAATGGTTCAAACCTCAGGAGCTTCACAGTAATTTCCCCATTCTTTGAAAGCTTTCTCAGCTGCTACCTGATCAGCTCGAGCTAACTGTACTAACACTAATGCTACTGTTAATCTACCAACAGAGGGTGCATGATCTATCTGTTGATGCATTCCAATTTCTCTCCGAATTGCATCTGCTGCTTCATCATACATTTGTAGTTTTACTAATAATCTTGCCACTTTGCTCATGTATTCTGCAGCCTGACGTGGACTATCTTCAGCCTTCATTGAAAAGTACATATTATATGACTTTCAATAACATTACCACTAATTACAAAAGTAAATTATATCTAACCATAACAATATTAGCAGCTCGTTTAAATAATTCTAGTGCTTCTTGTGGTTGAGTAGCCTCTATCATTTTGCCTGCTTTATCAAGTACAGCTGCACCTGCATCAGGTGACCCATGCATTTGATACAAAGAACAAGCACTATGTGCTAGTTTTGGTGCTTCTGCAAGATTTCCCATTTCTTTGCAAATTAATACAGCGTGTTCAATACTCCTACAATTGAATATATTATAGCAAATGATAATATTTCTCACAATATATTATTAAGGATCTAAAGAACTTACTTTGCAGCATGAAACCATCTTTTGTAGAATTAATGTTAAAGAATAAAATTGCTTCTAAATTGTATAAAAGAAACTTAAAATCATACTCTATCTCAATATATATAAAAACTGTATCAATTTAAAAGGATACGATCTATTTTCTTTATAACAATCAGCAGCTTTCATTAAGCATTCTTTACATTGTTGATAAGATTTCGCTATTTTAAAGCAAGTTGCTAAAATAAATAACAGAAAACATGATTATTAATTGTGTGATATTGTTATGACAATGATTTCTATGTATATATTTTACCTGCACTTGTATATTCATCGGCCGCAACTTCGAAATCAGGTCTCCATTTTAACAGTGATGTTTTTAAGCTATAACATAGATTTACCGTATTTGAATAAGTGGATCAATAAAAATGAAATTATTTTTACGCTATAAAAAAGTACGTATTATCGATTTGCAAAATGCAAAAAAAATTGACGAAAGTCAGATTAATTGTTGGCATAATTACTCGCAATTCTGCATTGACAGTATCTTTTATATTGACAATACCTTTTCTCAGCTTGTCGTATATGAGCATTTCCTTCTTCGATTTTTGACATTTTTCTCCGAATGGTGCCTTGTTTCGATTTTCGTTGTAGTAGGTAATTGGAGTGATGAAACTGTCAGTTTCGGAATTAATTTTGGTACCGAATGGCTCTTGTCAAACCACCGTACAGACGACAGATTCTCCGCTTTATACAAACCACGGACTACGGACAACGATACATGCGACATACGACCGTGGTACGAACTAAATATTGTTAGACTAGTTTGTCAGTTTCAGGGTTGTTAGTTGCTACTTACTAGATCGAGGGAAGAAAGGGAGAAGATCTAATGGTAGTGGTAAAGGTAGTATAGTTAGTGGACTAGTGACGTTGCGACTCATACTGTAGACAAATGGAGGTGGGGAAACGAATAATAGTTGTTATTGGACGAAATTCATATCACGTGACACAAGCGAAATAGCTGTAGAGTGCCAGTGGAGGTAATGTGACGTCATGTTATTTCTCGTGAGGGATTTTGTCTGGCAACTAAACTGTATATATCATTCTACGATTGTATGTGAAAAAATTTTGGAACCTATTGGAATCTTACCATTTTCATATCATTTCCAACTTTATCAATACCATGATTGAAAATTATAGCGAAAACATTATCATTATTTGAAATATTTGTTTACAAAAATTTCCTATCAATATGATTTTATATTTATAAAATAAAATATACGCGACTGTTATATTTTAATAACTATTATCTTTGGTAAAAATTGGTAAAACCTCACACAGCATAGATCATTTTTCTTTTGACGTAACATTCAAATAAATAATACTATATGTGCTTGTAACTTTCGAAATCGCGCCATTTATTTTATATAGATGGCAGTGTGAATTTTAATCTTGACCTGATGTTTGTGTTATACACTACTCCACCGCATGCTCGTACCACTTGAGAACTTGATTTATACCACTTGAAAACAGAAGCATGATTTTTAACATTATTTATTTAAATCTAATGGTACAAATGTTGGAAAATTTCATATGTCTGTGACATCTTATTCTTCTTTTCCTTTTATGTGTTATTTTCAATATTCATTTTGAATATATATGCAATTGACACATTGGCGGGAAATAAGAAGAAACTGTGTTTTTATTCCGATATAATTTTAGTATAAGTTAATTGAAAGATAGCTTGAGTGTGATAACATCTTTAAAACAAGGTAATTTAATTCGTAATTTTTATTGTATTTTATTTAATATTTTTCGTTCATACTGGATCATAACCTTAAAGCATAACGTATTTTATTATAAACAATTAAGATTTTTATCTTTTTTAATATTGTACTACCTCCCCCCCCAAATATTATGTTTATATAGAATAATTAAATAAAAACATCAGATGGCAGAAAGGCTTGAAGATCTTAATTTACCAAATGCAGTTGTAACGAGAATTATAAAAGAAGCATTACCAGAAGGAGTTACAATTGCTAAAGATGCTAGAACTGCAGTGGCAAAAGCATCTTCAATTTTTATATTGTATCTGACATCATCTGCAAATATAATAGCTAAGAAAGGAAATCGTAAAACAATAAGCGGTCAGGATGTTATTCAAGCAATGAATGATATAGAATTTGAGCAATTTGTTGACCCACTGCAGGAATCATTAGAGAATTTCCGTAAAGCACAAAAAGAAAAAAAAGATGCAACATCTAAAAAAAAACTACAGAAAAAGGATGAAGATGATGTTATAGAAGAGGAGGATGGAGGAAGAGAAGTTATGGTTTTTTGATATGTACTAAGCAAATAAGTTATGATAAAAATAAGTATATATTTTACACAATTATTGTATAAATCTACCAAACATGTTAAATGTTTCTATTTATTATTCTGTAATAAAAGGTAAAATATATTGGTATAAAAAATTTTTAATTCAAATTTCCTTGAAATTTTCTAAAACTTCAAAACAAATTGTCTTTTTTAACGTTTTTTTTATTCATGTCTTTTTAAGCTTAACAATATTTGTTTAAAGAGTATACATACATTGGTAAAATGTCAATATTTTATTAATGAATGCTTTTAACATACTGCACTTAAGAAATGAGATTTTATAAAAAAGTTTTCTTATATAAATTATCATTTATAAAAGCTTGTTTATTATTTTTGGTATTTTTGCATTATTAACTCTTAACCACCATAATAGATTAAAATTGTGATTTTCACAGTACTCGTAAGGCTATTGTATGTACAAATATGTCAGTGATGATTTTATATAAAAGTTGACGTTTGTAGTCAAGTGTTAATAAATGCAACTCATTCTATTTCTTTATTTTCAAATATTTAAAATATTTTCTTATTTTTATTGTAGATAATGATAAAAAAGTTAGATAATTTTAATCTATCTTAAATATAATTATTATATATGATCTCATCTCTATAAAGTACCATTATTATATTAGACAGTTCATATACATAACTGAATTTTGTTGCCTAAAATTCTATTTCAATAATAATCATAATTTCACAAAAGACTGAAACTATAACATTAGAGTAAATTACTAATTGGAAGAGATATATAATTAAAAAAAACTTATTGGATAAATTTTATAGCTTTATGAGAAATTATCTTTTGTAAATGGAAATATTTAAAGTATTACATACGTATTATATATAATACGTATTATAAACGTTATTACATTCTTCCACATAAAATTTTAAATAGTAATTTGTTGATATACTATTAAATTAATAATCAAATAATATCTAAATGGAATTGTTTACAAAAGATGTTCAAATTTTAAGGCTTTACAATGTGAATTTTATGGTCTATCACACTTCTACACATTGGACAATTTGATGAAATCATATTTGCACAACCTGAACAGCAACAAAGGTGCCCACATGGTAGAAAAATTACTTCACACTACAAGAAAAATGAAATCATAAAAATTATATTCTGAATTTTATTGCGAAAATTTTTTAAATGAAATAAACATTTTGCTTACTTGTAGATCAAGGCAAATTACACATTCGGCAGTATTGATGCTCTGAGTAGCATTGTATTCTTGATAATTAGAACTTGTACAAGCTTCTTCTGGTGGTGCAGAAGGTATTATGGGTGTTCTAGATTCGTTGAGTTTTAATTCTGCCAAGTAATTTTCAACTGCAAGTCTTATAGCAGTGCGATCATTTTCACAGTGTATTCCAATCTAGAATATAAAATGTGTTATAACTTGTGAATTGAATGATAACGAATGGTAAAAATGAATTAATACTTCACATACAGCTTTCAATTGTTCATCACTAAGATCTGGAAGTAATGATGGCAAAGAAGCTAGAAATGGCAAACAATGTAATGCACCTGCTATTGCAACATGTCGCACTAACGTTGGTTCTAACATTTCCAATAAACCCTGAGGACGTGTTTCCATTAAAGACTGATATTGCATTAACCAAAATTGACTTTGTCTTCTAGAATTCTTAAAAGATAGAATAATAATTTTATAGAAATTATAGTAAGAAAGACAATAGCATATAAACCTATACTTACAGTAATACAACGTTGTTGTTCTATGCTATTAATTGTTTCCAGAAGCTGATCTCTTCTGCTTTTCTGCTGTCCTAATAAGTTCATAAGAATAGCACTCAAGGCTACTCTTTTTTCAGTTATTTCATTCTATTTAATAAAATAATAAAATATTTTCATAATATAGAAATCTAAGTATATGTAAAAAAGATTAAATAGTTATGAATACTACATACAAGTTGCTGGTTAATTTCTAATTTTCGCCTCTCTAGTTCAATGTTCGTAAGTGCAGCTAATTGAGATTGTACTAAATTGACTTGTTGCACGATACTCCAACAACGTGTATCGCTACGTTCTAATAGTGCTGCAACAGCAGCCTTTTGCAAAACTTCATCTTGTCTTAATGTGTCAATTAAATCTTGTCTTTTTTCCGCTTGATCTTGCATTATTTGTGCTAAATGATCATTATTTCTTACTTCTCTGAAATATTTATTAAACGTTAAACATACTTTTACTTTTATGTAAAATATTATCAGTATGTTACTAACAGTGTGAGTAAAGATTGTGCAGCACAATCTCTATATTTACTATGTTCTTCTAACTTTCTAGTTCTGTGAAGTTCTTCTTCAAGTAATTTCTCCATAGAAACTATTAAAATCATATACATAAATATAAGATTACAATTATATAATGAGTTATATATTGTTCTAAATATTTAATACTAACGAAGAGTATCCTTTGTACGGAACATAAATTGTTCTGTGTGACAAGAAGATAATAGTTGCATTTCTTCTTGTTTTTCCTTTTCTAATAATTCTGCTTGAGTTTGCCTTTCTTCTTCGCTGTTTCTTAAAAATTCTTTAATAACATTATCTGCTTCTTTTTCAGCTAAAGGAAATTATTGACATGTTAGCAGTTGTATTTTTGAAAGAAAACTTTTTTCAATTTTATTAGGAGATATTTCTTTATATTTTTGCATAAAATAAATATAATATAGAAATATTTTACTTATACCATTATAAATATAAGAAAGTAAGCGTGCTCTGTTAGAATCTCTTTCTTGTTGTACTTTTTGTAATTCGTGTTGTAACTGAGTTTGTTGTAAAGCAAGATCTTGCAAAAGCTAGAAATAGAGATATTTTAATGCAATATATTAAAAGCATTAATTGTAAATAAGTAATTCTAATTTTAGTTACCTTCTGTCTGTGTTTTTTAAACATTGTCTGCATCTCCATTTCATATTCTTGTTGTTGTTTGATGTTCTTTTCAACTTCTAATAATGCATTTTGGCGATGCTCCTGCAAGACAAAATAAATCTTCAAATTGCAAATTATTTTCTTTATTTACTAAAATATTATAGGAACAGCTGTTTCAAAATAATCAGAATTAAAAATAAGCATAATCAAGCATAGTTTAAAAATATTACAATACAAATATATAAATTTTTACTTTTATAAACATATAATAAGTATTTTATAAATAAAAATTAAGTCTCACAATAAACAGTAGCAAATGTGCAAGATATATTTGAAAGCATACTAAAATAAAAAAAGCATCCACATGCCTTCATTTTTTCTAGCTTCTGTAATGCAGCCTAAAAGTAAAAATCAAAACATTTAAGACACACTGTGTAAGTGCAACATCAAAGTTCATAATCCTATATTATATAATACCTGTACATCATTATTTTTATTCTGATATACCCCTTGCATATCTTCAAAATTTATATTTCTTGATATATCTGTTTCAGAATCAGGCTCTTCTGGTGAATATTTAATGCCACTTTCATTTGCTAGAAATGCTATAATTACTTTTGTGCCTCCATTTAAAATATCTTGAGGTGGATACAATAAATTTAACCCATCAATATTTAACTCTGCTAATTGTTGTGCATAACCCAAAGATTTAGGGAGTTTATGAAGTTTATTATGACTAATATCTAACATGCTAAGCTGCTTTAAATTTCCCATTGCCTCTGGCAATTGTTTCAATTTGTTTTTTGCCACATTCAAAATGTTTAATTTACTTAAGCGTACTATTTCATTTGGCAGTTTTCGAATATTGTTGTCTTGTAAATAAAGTTCCTGAAATATATACAATTAAAAAATAATTTAGAAATCTCAAATAATTTAATTTATTCGACTTCAATAATAATACCTTGAGAGAAGCAAGACACATTATGTCTGATGGTAAACGAGTAAATTCATTATCACGAATATCTAATACAACGAGTAATGATAAATCACTTAAGGCACCTCCACCCGAAAGTGAAGTCAGCTTGTTACTATACATCCATAGCACTTTCTTTCTGAATACTCTACACAGTGAATAAATACCAGAGGGTACATGTTTTAAAGCACATTCAGACACATCGAATATTGGTTCTGGGTTTTCTCTAGCCTATTAAATAATAATATCTGTGATATAGTTGGCAATATTTTAGTTAAATATTAAATATTATCAATATTTTGTTCTTATTATTAAAAGAAATTGGACATTTTTCATTAATGAAATAACTAAATCAATATTAAATAAACAAGAAGTATATTAAATTCAATCATTGAAAAATAATAGCATATTAGAAACAATATAATATTATATTATATTGGGATTATCATGTATATATCAAAAGTTAGCTATAGAATCAAGGTTACTTATTATATGAAATGATTAACCTTCATTCATTATAACATACCAGGTATAACTTGTGTTCTAGTCGTGCTTTGTAATCGACATTAACCTTGCTCCCATGCGGTAGAGACATCATTAATCGTATATGTCATGGCAATAAATGAACATTACGAGTGCAGGTCATCCTGCTATTGGTTTCCCTTCAACTACCCACATGTGTACATGCTTTATACAACGCTAACTGATTTTGTCAATTTGACAGTTGTGTGGTAAAACGTATAAAACAGTAACGTACCTTAATATTTTAAGTCCCTAGAAATATGCAAGATTAGTTTTAAAAAATATATATTTTTCATTGATGTTGTTATTGATTAAATTTTGATTTGTTTATTTTCATCAGAATAGCAGAAAAATATGCGATTTTTATTATCATTAGAAGTGATGTTCCAGATATTTACGAATTTTATTTTTTACGTGTTTATAAAGATGATTACACGAAAAATATGTTACTGTACAACAATTTAAGTACTTTATTGATTTATATATTATTATATAAAAGAACAAATTATAAATAGGTACAAAACATTCAATACAGGAGTCTAAGAATTATCTTCGTTTTAAATGATTAAGATAATTTATCTATACATTTTATTGAGCTATACATTTTCATACAAAGAAACAAGTTATAAATATTATACAAAATAATCAACTTTGTTTTGAGTTTGTGAGTTCTTATGTATTTTAATTCCTATAATAATCAATAGCAGTGACGTGACTTTTTACTATATTTATAATCTTTATTTCGCTTCATAAATTTCTTTTTTTCACCTTAATTTATTTCCTGAAACATTGTTGTGTATTTATATATATCAATAAATACTCTAAAAAATAGGCAGTTGATATGCATATACATCTAAAATTCAACAGAACCAATTCAAACATTTTATTTGTTAGATAGGTGAATATCTCTCGTAAATTTACGAGATGTAATTTAATTACACTTTGTTCGACTCGTATCTAAACTCTAAAAATACAGTATATTATCAACTACGAGGTCAGATCTCTATACGATTTTGATCGTTTTGTTTTAACGTGTATCAATGCTACTTTTCTTAGATCCATGTTTTAGATAAAAATAATAAATAGTTAGGCGATTTCATACAAAAGTACTACAACAGTTTATAAAAAAAAAATCTTGCCATCGATGATGTTATTACAAATTTTGTGAAACTTTTTTCTGTCTTAATCGATATTCCGTTGGTGTAAGCATGCCCCTGAAAAATAATTCCTTTCTTAATACAATTAATTAATTTATTCTAATTACAATAATTTTATGCACAATGTTTAAAAGAAATCTAGGTCGATATCAAAAATTAATTAAATCATTGTAATTATTTGTGTACAATATTTTAAGCAAACACAAATCAATGCCAAAACATCAAACTATTATTATAATATTATATTTCCAATATTACAGCACGAAAAAGAACATTTTATTTAGATTATTTAAAATTATTCACATTCAAACCTTAAAACCGTATCAAAAGAAACGCAAACGCCTTTGTCACACATTTTCTTATAAAGATGCCAACATTCTTTCTCTTTATTGGTTTGAAAGTGTGGTTCTATAGGCATAGATTGCACATGTTGAAGAGTTTCCTTTGGAGGTAGTGCGAGTGCAGATTTTACCTGCAACTTTTATAAATTGCTTCTTAATCAAATATAATATAATATAAATATATAATATAATATAAATATATATAAATATAAATTAATTAAAAATAAGTCCATTGTACGTAACGTAATGAAATATTTGCCTTACATTCGCGGTGGAATTATTTATAGATGTTTTAATTTGTCGCGCGGGAATCTCCATTTTTTGTGGGATTAACCTCGGCGACTCGTGCATTTTTATTTTTACGGATGTCGTTTGTCTCTCCATTCCACTGTAAAACAATTTATTCTAATGTATGTTACTCTTAGACAGACATGACCCGTTGTTTTAGATAATGATGAAATTATATTAAGAATAATAAATTTATTCACTTTTAAAGAAAAACATCAAGTGCTATTACTTTCGTATAAAATGTGTAAAATGTGTACAGGATGAAAGAAAAAAGGGTAAATAATGAAATAGGGTCTTAATAAATATGGGTTTGAAAAATTAATAGTTTCAGAGTTTTAAACAATTTTTATTCCGGTTGAAGCGAGTAACTTTCTCGTTTCGAAAGCTAACGTATCATTTCTTCTTTTCCTTGTTACAAAAGATTTTCTACATAACCTCCTTCCATTTCCGCACACGCTTAGTTCATTCGTATTAGACAATTGCGAACTCCTTCAAAAATTCCTGAATATATTATGTAACTATATAAAGGCGGATGATCCGTCATTTCAATACGGTACGACAGTTTTCGAAGCGAAAAAGTTATTCGCTTCAACCAAAGCGCAAAGATGTTTATAACGTCTTTATTAGGATGAACTTTTATCATTTGGTAAGTACTATCTACTCTAAAAGTTACGAATCCCTTTTTTGTTTTACCCTGTATAATCAAAGAGCAACTTATCTATTCTATTTCTCCATAAATTTACGAATACATATTTTATATATTGCTCGAAATACATTCTTTACTCGATTTTTGTAATATTCATCGAAATATATATACGTATAAGCTAGTGAGAAACTTATTACGAACGAACTTATTACTCAACCCGATGGAAAGATCGTGAAAGCAAGGAAGGAAAAAGATATTAAAGTGAAATGTACGTCTGTTGGATATTTTAGCAAACTCATCGAGATATCTATCATTCACGTGATTTTGTTACCCTCGAATAAAGAGGAAACGTATTATAAGAACTATTAATACAGCTCGTTCGCTATCCTTTCTATATCGATTATGGTAGGCCTCTTATTGTTCCATTTCTCTTTCATCGATATCGTATAAATTCTCAAACGATTGGAATCGTGCCGCGATGTTCAAGCATTGTCGGAATAAAAATTGCTATCGTATCAGATGTCGCGATTAAATTCCCCTCATGAATGCATGTCACAATAAAATTGGGTAAAGAAATATGTCGTTACAAATCATTTTCTTGTTACGTAAACTTGACACACTTATATAATATAATAATAATACTTGTTACATTTTTGGAAATTCTTCGTTTCTTGTTTAGAAAATTTCTGTTACATTATCTAATATATTGGATATGCAAAAGCATGCTGATGATATTGAATATGCAATAATATGCAGACTTTTTAATTGCATACCACGTGTGATAAGATAAGCGAGTATATCCGCGCAATTTATTTTCGTTCACGTAATAATCACGTAAATTATATGTACATGCATGTAAACATATAAGATAAATCATAATTATGAAAAAGAGATAGGTTAAAGAATTTTAGGGAAATTTTAGAATTGCCTGTTGCGATATATCCTTTTACAGATTCAGATATTTTATTAAACTTTCTTCATCGAACTAGGCAATTTTTTAACAAAAAATTTTGTCATATCTGTGATATTTAGCAAATTGCATTTACGTATTTCATTTAAAAAACCATCGACCTAATTTTACACGATACAGTTTATACGATTTGTATTATACTCTTCACCAAGGTGCTATTAAAGAATCATGAAATTCTATTTGTTTTTTATACTCACGATCGCGATGGCGTGCTACGAGTTTTTAGTAATTTCCGTTTTTTATCGTGTAGATCACCAATAGGCACGGCCAGGCATCTCTTTTCACGATCAGTCAACGGGACGTCGAGCGGCTCCTCGACGTCGTGAATCAATGCCAGAATAGGCAGAGCTAAACCGCCGGTAACGTCCGTTCTCCAGGACATCGTTTCCTCGCTCGACGAAGTCGTTCCGTTTCCACGTTGGTTAACGATCGCCAGCCTCGGTTGTGTCGTCTTTTTCTCCTCCCTCGACGACAGTTGTTGCTCTTTCGGTAAAGCATCCTCGTCGAAGGAATTCTGAAAGGAAACTGAGCAACGATTTCGATTTTGCTGATGATCTCATTCTTGATGACACGAAAATTTATCAGATTTAATCTAGTTGAAACACACATGTAAATAATATCTAAGATATTTTGAAAGAGATCTATGTAAAAAGTTTCTATTTATTTTTATTCTGTTTTTAAAGATATTTAAAATATTTCAAATGCTATTTAAACTAGCCGTTTAAGCTAGCATCGAGGCAACGTTAATGTTTAAATATCTGTACATACGGAAGATAGTTTTCTAATTTTATTCGAATAAATCGAAACTATATTTGTTCGCGAACGACGATAGTCACGATATGTTCGTAATGATTGTATTTATTTAATCGATTCCATTTGAATAAATTCGTTCGATCGCGTTTTTATTTGGCTACTGTCAAGATTTTCTCGTCTGTTCAATTTAATCAAGGTAATATCGAGCCGAATTTTATAGTCACGATAAGTATGTTTACCAAGTAACCTGATTTAATGGGCCGGTATTCGCAACACTTTGCCGTTTACCGAAAACTGGGCCAAACGATATCTCGTGTCATCGATTCGGTTTTACAGAGACTAAATGAGCTATCCAATATTTTTCCACGAATCGTATTCCATCTTTATTTTTTTCCTTTATGCCGTTTCGTTACCAATCGTCTTTTACCAACTCCACGACGATATATTCCGGTCTTAAAGACGATTGGAAGAAGAAAATTGCGAAAGACTTTGGAACATTTTTATTGCTCAATTTTTTTCGTAATAAAAAATTATATTATACACGTAGAAGATGAAAAAAAATTCATTTTTATGTTTCAATCTATTTTCTTATTGCTGGTCCAAATGTTCTTCTTCGAACCTCTCTTTCTTTTTCTCACCAAATTTTGATTTTATCTACCCAAATGCGTTATTTATAATATATATATATATGTATATATCATATATTATATATTAAACTATAATATATATATATATATAGAATTATTAGGTTGGCAACTAAGCGATTGCGGATTTTGTCAATACCACCTAATGACAAAATCCGCAATCATTTAGTTGTCAATCCAGTAGACCAATGGAATTAAACCAATAGGAATACGTAATTAAAAAACCAAAAGTAATTGGTAATTACGTTTCTGTCTCGATAAAGGTAAACATAATGTCATGAAAAACATTTGCATATGTTTAGTAATTAGAAAAATAAACATTATAATATCGGTCATTTTAATTGGTTCGATAAGCGTCTTCTATTGTTGACGTTTTGATTCATCGACACTTGTCACGATCCTCGAAAGCGTATACATACTTTACGAATAATCGTTCTTAGAAGTTTCATCGTTAAATCGCATCGGCGTTTACCCTGACCGAACAGCCATCGATAGAAGTGCAATTATTAAAACCCGATTACGTGGCGAGTTTCAATGGAATATTTCGCTTCAGGGTCAGTGGCGTAATAGAGAAGAAGTTTGGTCGATTTAACGTGTTCGATCCTCTTATTGTCTTCACGGGTTTCATGTCGTTGCACGATAGAAGTTCCCTTTAATTAGCGACGATATACGTATTAAAGGAACCAAGTCAAGTGCTAGAACGATTCGAGAGCGAAACATACCCTAAGGAATTTCTAACCTCTGCTCGTATCTTAAATTTCTTGCAAGAAGAATTTCCCGTGATAGGAGATTAAGGGTAATGTATGTGCAAGCTGCAAACAATCGGTATGCAAACATAGATTTGGTGAATTTCGTTTATGTAAAAGTGAACTTTCACAAATCAATCGAAGTACGTTAGTATTCTTCTAGTATGTTAAAGGCATGCTAAAACTTTAAGCTTCACGTAAAACGATTAAGAATTTGAAATTTGTGTAAAAATATTTTATATATATACAACATAAATAAATCCGTAAGATATTGATATTTCATGTTGCGTTATTACTATTCGTTCGTTTGATATGTATTTTATGTATGATATATGGATACTATACGTGGATAATACAGCGTGGTGAATGCTATACATAGAATTCCTTTGTAGTTTCGAAGAATTTTATTTTAAAGCGTCGAAACTTAGATTTAGGTTACTTGTTACTATAAGCAATCGACAATCTTTTTCAAAGTGGTACTCATCGTGGATTAACTTTGAGAGAATTTATTATTTTAGACACGTTGGTCGTTTCTTTTCTTTACAGTCGAGTAATTCACGATAAAAGGTATCCTCGTCAAATTCGTCCGACTTTTTAACAAATGACCTATGATACGAAGACACGTTCGATTTATCTTCGAACGAAAATTGATCGTTTCTACGAAAGTAAACATTGTCATGAGATCCGTGACTTCATAATTTTATTAGACGTCGGTTTTTTACGATATGGTTGCAGATACACTCGTGTCAGCGGTATAATAAGATGAATGTTTTGTTAAAAAAAAAAAAAAAAACAATGAAACGTATTGTACAAATATTAAAGATGCTTCAAGAAGAGTATTTTTCTCTTCTGTAGAAAAGTATGTACAAGCATGAGCGTTCGTCGTTCTCGTTACGAGCTCTCCAATTTTCTTACGAACGAAAAAATAAAATTTTGTTACAACACGTTCTTTTCAAAACGGTATTGTTCGACTATATACGAGACTGGGAATCTTCCGTGTGAGGGAACCTTTAAAAGTTTGCGGAAGATCTCGTAGAGATTCGTGCGGATAATGAACAAACAGTTAACAACGCGTTTCGTACGTGTTCTTTTCTTTGTACTCGAAGACAGGACCGGTAAACGAAGATGGACATTTCGAAATAATTCGCGGCATGCGCAGCTCGCGTGTCTTACGTCGCTTCTAATTAACTCGTTCAATTATCATTCCACGGTCGTCCTTACACGCGCACGTGTGTTATTAAATTCTTGCACGATATTCCTTCGCGAACACGAGGATATTGTCATTCGCAACTTGTCTCAATGCGTTAATTTAATCGTGCTTAGTGGAATGTGAACTAAATAAAGGAAATAAAGTGTAGATAAATGTTGAAGGAAATCACATAAGTCACGCTGTATCGATAAACTTACGTTTTGCAACTCTGTTAGCTGATATAGAACGATATATATATATATATATATATATATATATATGATACACGAGTTATATAGAAAATGTTGCGGAATAACGAAGTGGCAAAAGAAAATATCTTTTTCGTCTTTCTACAAGACCTTTTGATATCGTTACTGATAACTAGATTGCGATTTTACAAGCAGAAATTTCTTTCGTATACCAAACATTGTAAACATTGTATCTTTATAATTTTAAATTTCCCATAAATCCATTAAAAATTCATAATCTAGCAATGACATTGAAATCAAAGATATTTTGCCAATGATATTAAGATAAAAGATATCTCGATGCACTCCTGTCGTAAATCTTCTATGATCTTCTAACATTTGTGAGTAGATTAAAACACAAAGCTCTAACTATCTAAAAACTGAAAGAGATGATTTTAAAATTAAAAAAAAGCCGTTAAAAGATAATACAGGCTAATATATGCGTGTGTGTATTTCTACAAAGTCTACGAGTGATCTACGGCAAAGTAGCTACCGAAGAAATAAAATTCTGAACTAGAAGATAAACTCAACTTATGAAATTGTCCATAGCGAGAAAAGTAGCCTCGAGTGATCAATTAATTTCGAGCAAACTATTTTTTCTTTTTAACTAAAAAGCGTTCAATGTTCGCTATCTACCTGATTTGATAGGTTTTCCTGTACTAGTCAAAGCCGAATTAATCGAAGTTTTAATAATTGATGTAGTAGGTAGTTTGCTGCGTAGCTCGTCGATCAACTTATCGTCTCTGGGTGAATTCTCGGTATCGCTATCGCTGTCTGCAGAGCTAACAAGGGATACCATTGTAACGATGTCCATCGTTCTGGAATCGATCGAATTCCTTACACGACCAGCCGATTTATTCCGTGATTTTCCATCTTCTTCGTGTTTCGAGTTACTTCCTCCCCAAAAGCGTCTTTTCGCGCTTCTCGATCGCCTCTTCGATGGCGCCGATCTCACCGCTCGATTTGACGATATCTAACGTGTTAATTATGTAATTCATATTAATCATATAAGAAAGAAACTTTTCTTCAACCTAGTATGATCGCTAGCATCGGACAAGGTACGTAATAATAAATCACGTATCTTGAACGATCGCATCCACGCAAGATAGAAGAAATATTACAAAAATTTCACAAATGGAATGGTTTTCATGCTGAAGATAAAATATTTTTCTAATTTTTATCGCCTCCGTTTTGCCTTTCTTTTATCGCGATGATGTCACGTTTCATGGAAAGTATCGTGTCGTGTTACTTAGAAAAAGTCGTGTATTTAAGAAAAGAAAATAAAATATACCTTCGTCAAAGTCATATCTATTTTTTCCATCGCGTTATCTTTACACTCCACATCTTGCTTGCTCTGATTCTTGTTCTTCCCGGATGAATCAATCACTATGTTAACCTGAACGCGATTATTCGCCGAAGTTGATTCGAAACGTCGTTGCGGAGGCGCAGAACTGGTCCTTCTCGATTTTCGATCGATCTTCTGGTTTTCCATCGTCTTCCTCGAAGGTGGATTCCTCTCGTTCACCGAGCTGCATCTCACTTCCGACGAATTTCTCGAGAACGTAGCTTTGTCGATCGTAGAACTATCTTTGTCCTCGGTTACGGTGCTAGTCGATGGAGTCTTTTTAATCAAATTAAATCGATCCGCCTCGTTCGTTCTCTGGATCGTCATTGTTTTATCGTCTACCGAAGCGTCTCTGCTTTCGATCGTCGCTTTAACCCGAGCGTTTTTCTCAGTTACGCGAATCAATTTACTATTTGCAGTAATCTTTTGCGTTACGCTCTTCTCGCTGGCCAAATCACAGCGCAACTCGATCGGGTTTTCCTCCGATGCGCCCCTTTTGTTCGTAACGTTCTCTTTGCTCTGTACGATCGCCCGAGCTGAAGTATCTTTTTCTGTAGCGGTACGATCATCGATCGACGATTTTTGTGGTACGTTTTTATCCGACATAGAATTCCATCTGAACTCCGTTGACGATCTAATTGGGTCGAGGAAGGCTCGGTTGGTACCGCTATGAAAGCTCGCGCGCTTTTGCCTCGCCGATGAAAAATCCTCCTTCGACACTTTCGTAACTGCCAAGGTCGAGTTTTCGATTTTGATCGACGGCAACGTTGTACTCGCAACGCGATAATGCGAACAGTCGATACTTGCCGACGACTTTTTCTTCGTATTGGTATCGTCGATGTTCGAGTCCCTCGATGTTTCCTTGAAATAGAAAATAATCCCAATAGAGGAAGAAACGAGGGAATAATTGCTTGAAACAAGATAATCCACTTGTATCGTATTAGTATATGAATAATATTTTTTGTCTATCAGTTTTACAGAACCTAGATCTACCATAATATCCAATTATACCTCGTTCAATCGTTCCTTTTCTCGTTCCTTATTCTTCATATTTATAGAGACCTTGCTTTCTTCTAGAACCTGCTTCGTTTCACTGGAGGATTGTAGAGATAGAAGCGACGATTCTCTGTCGCTTTTCCTTGAAGTAATCGTATCGTCGTTCTCTGATAAAAGTCTCGTTAATTTATTAATAATAAGTTTCTCCTCTTCTTTTTCTTCTTTCTCGTCCAGCATTTTATAGTCATTAAGAGGTATTTCGATTTTAGCCTCGTTGCTTTCTCCTACAGGAGATGATGGGACAGTGGTCGTAGTATGATTGGACATTTCAGAATCGCATCTTTCATCCACAGTTTCACGGGCAAGAAAAATGTTAATGTTGGCTTTATTCTTCTCGCGATGTTTCCAAGCAAGCCTCAGCCTCTCGGCCAGTTCTAATCTCGAATAAAGGATCGTTGGTTTGTCGATTCCGTCGAAATCCTTTGACCTTCTTGTGGTCGATTTGGATCGTCCAGGAATTTGACGAGCCACCACTTCAACTTGCCCAAGTTCTTCGTCATTCTTTTGGCGGTTTTCCTTCCAGGCAACGCGAACCTGAAATTCGTTGGCCACTATCATAGGATTAATTCTCAGTTAGTATCATTGGGTCGTGGATGATCTACGACGGTTTGAACCGAGATACCTAATTTCGAAATGCATCGTATTAATTTATAAATTTGTATTTTAAAAAGACGTATAGACCATCAATGATATTTGTTAGAATTTCAAGTATATATTAATATTAGTTAAATAATTCGACTCAAATCTAATTCGATATATAGTCACTGGAACTACGGAATTTACCTATGGAAAATATAAAGACGAAAGAATGCTCAATTTTGTATAACGTATAAAAATATCCAAATTATGCAAATTATACATGTATGTATATATGTATACTCTGTAATTTCTAATAATTAAAACAAATTTCTATGTAAGTATTCATATTTCTTTAATATATAAATATCCAAATATTCTTTTATATCCAAAGTAAAGTATACTTTGTAATTTCTAATAGTCAAAACAAATTTCTATGTAAGAATTCATATTTCTTTAGTATCCAAATATTCTTTTATATCCAAAGTATTCTTTTACATCCAAAAGTATTACTTTATACTATACATACTTTACGAAGTAAAGTATACTTTGTAATTTCTAATAGTTAAAACAAATTTCTATGTGAGTATTCATATTTCTTTAATATCCAAATATTCTCTTGTATCCAAAGTATTCTTTTACATCCAAAGTAAAGTATACTTTGTAACTTCTAATAGTTAAAACAAATTTCTATGTGAGTATTCATATTTCTTTAATATCCAAATATTCTCTTGTATCCAAAGTATTCTTTTACATCCAAAGTAAAGTATACTTTGTAACTTCTAATAGTTAAAACAAATTTCTATGTGAGTATTCATATTTCTTTAGTATCCAAATATTCTTTTACATCCAAAGTAAAGTATACTTTGTAATTTCTAATAGTTAAAACAAATTTCTATGTGAGTATTCATATTTCTTTAGTATCCAAATATTCTCTTGTATCCAAAGTATACTTTTACATCCAAAGTAAAGTATACTTTGTAATTTCTAATAGTTAAAACAAATTTCTATGTAAGTATTCATATTTCTTTAGTATATAAATATCTAAATATTCTTTTATATCCAAAGTAAAGTATACTTTGTAATTTCTAACAGTTAAAACAAATTTCTATGTAAGAATTCATATTTCTTTAGTATCCAAATATTCTCATGTATCCAAAGTATACTTTTACATCCAAAGTAAAGTATACTTTGTAATTTCTAATAGTTAAAACAAATTTTTATGTGAGTATTCATATTTCTTTAGTCGTATCCATAAAAGTATACATTTGGATAAAATATCACGCTCTAGTGATCATCTACAATTTAACGATACTAGTCGTACAGTATAAAAAATATAATAAATACAATATATCAAATATAAAAATAACAAATAACAATAAATATCGTTAAAGAAATCGAGGATACCTTAGGTCTCTCAGAGCCGGGTTTACCGCTCGTTCCACGCTTGCCACGTGCGAAGGGACTCGCGCAGATTTGCAACGATTTGTCATCCTCCGCGGATCTTTGTCGTCTAATTTGTTGACGACGACGCGCAGGTGGTTGTAAGGACAATTGTCTGATCGCTCTGATCGGTTTTTCGGATCCTGACATTCCGATGCTGGCAATCGCCGCTGTGGCTACATTCTACGATAACTTTACATTAGCTTTCTACCATATACTAAATAAAAAAAAAAAAAAAAAATATTAACAAACGAAGCAACTTTATTAAATATTATCAACGTTATCGATAATTTTAAAACATACATTCAAAGCATAATAAATCGGTTAGAAAATCGCTACTCACTCGACCCGTTTACGATTCATACGAAAGATCGAAACGTAAGCGCGATGGATGAACTTCCATCGTGGTGGCGGCGCGAGCAAACGCCGACTGACTAACTTCATCCATTGCCCTCTGACACGATCGTTCACCACCACTGCCATTTCACCGATTTACCTTCGTGTTACCTGCCTACCACCAGCAATCGGTGCTCGTATACACCCACAGAGTCACTAACACGTCGTCGTTTCCACCCGCTTGCCAGTGAAGGGGTGGTTGAACGATGTATTGCTCCGTTTAATTCGAACGACGCCCGACACTACCACACCTATACTTTAATCACAGCCACACTGTGTTAGGGAGGAATGTTAGGGTGGTCGAACTCGCTCACGTACGCTAACTCGACATGCATTGCCCTCTGATTCGCGATCAGTGGCGTAACGCGAGACGCTCAACACCCCGACGGTAGCGATGGTTGCGCTTTTTCAATTATTTGTTTTATTTTGTTTCAGAGAAATATTCGATTTTGAGAGTTTAGGTGTTTTTTGGAGGGAGGGGGAAAGTTTAGAGACGGTTTAGAGAGGTTTGCGTTTAACTGATATCTTTGCTGCCTTTGGACAAAATGTCCTACCCATTCTTTTTGAAACACTCGAGAAGAACGAAGTTTTATCGTCTTTTTGTGGCGTTTTTGTTCTTCTTCGTTGAATTAAAAATACTTAATTGTATAACTTTACTTGAAAGGTGGAAGGCGCGTGATGTTTTAAATATAACGACGTATATGTATATCCTTTCTTTACATCCTATCTTTTTCCCCGCTAAAACGCTTATCTCGTGAATAATGCTAACGATAATAAATATATCGACGTATTTCTTAAATAAAAAAATACCAAATAGGTGGCTATTTTAATTAAGTTTTTATCCATTAAAAATACGATTTAATATCTTACGATCAAGCGATATAATTCAAACTTGATTCAAGTACGATTGTTCGATATCATTTACGACTCGCGGCTTTACGACTTGCGGTTAAGATTTAAGCTAATTGTAAGTATGTGACTGTACGTGCTTGAACTCTGTTGTTGCAATCGCTCAAGTATATAAATAGTATGTTCAATATTGTGTGCAATACGAGTAATAAGAATTGTCTGGGTTTTACATATACATCGCGTAAACATTTGCTGATTTTTCATAACACGAACATGAACAAATGTTCATGTAACTAGAACGCACATTTCATGTTTCTATGTGTACAGCCTTTTGTAATTAAATTAGAAAAATTTTCTTTTAATTAATCATGGACTATTTTTAGCATAATACACAATTTAACGATAAAAACACTCTGATTAGATTTATATTTCTTCCAATATTCCTTACGAAGCACCTTTCCCATAATTCGAATCTCAAAATATCGAACAACGTTTCTTCCAAGAAAGAAACTTCTTAAGAAACCTGTATTTCACAATCACGTTCTCCGTGAACCATTTGATGGTGTATAACAAAACGACTAATCGACGATAAACAATTTAGAAAATAATTATTTCCTTATCGTCAAAGCTTTTTGCACTCCTAGTATCAGATACAAAAAGTACATACTTTCAATTGTTTCTAGGAAATGAATAATCGCAGAGAAGCTGGCTTCTCTACGCCAGGTTCTTTACCTGCTGTAAACTTTCAAAAGGTCTACAAAATTTTGCAACACTTGCTGAAATTCCTATTGTGTTATACGATCGATCCTTGTAACAAACGTTTCGAAGGAATTTTTCAAAAAAGTAGAAATTCGTTCCGTGAAAATTCGCGAGCGAAATCTCCTTTGGGGCGCAGATGGTTCACGTTGTTTCGTTAACCGAGGATTAATAATTGTATCACGTATAACGACATTGATGACGTGAAATTTATAGCACCGTAGCCTCGCTGTTTTCTTTCACCTTTCACCGCCAAAGAATTAAGAATCAGGAAAAATTTCCTACACGAAACTCTGTCAGTTTTCTTGCATTTAAATAGCATTTAATGCGTGAAACCCGTTTCAGAAATAAATATACAGGATGTCCGTTCATAAACAGAACATGCAAATTACCGGTAAATTATTCGCCGTGAAAAAAAGATGGTTCATACAAGAAACGAATGGCTTTGAGGAGGACGTAATTTGGTGTAATTAGCTTTTCCGTAGATGGCCGGGTAGAGGTCATACGAAATTGACGTACGTTTCTCTAAACGGAGTCATACGGTTTTAAATACGATGATCGATCCGTCTTGGCATTTCCTACAAAAAAGTGTTGACCTATTTATGCCGAAAAATCATTGGTTTAGAAGATGTTTTAATCTCAATAAGTATCGCAAAGTGATCGTAATAGCGACGTCTTGCACATTGAAAATCAAGGTGCCTCTGAACATTTAACAAAATAACATTTGTAACGATATTAACTGACGTTCTCTCATCTATCTACTATCACATTGTAAGAAATATGCCCGCTGTAATTTCAGGAAAGTTACAGGCAAGTGTACTTACTATTTAGTATCATTTTGCGATATTGAGATCAAAGTATCTTCCAAACTAACGATTTTTCGACATAAACGGGTACCATTTTGTAGGCAATGTAAAGACTCGATTACTATATATTTAAAAATATATGATTCCATTAAAAGAAACTCGCGTCATTTTCATATGATTTGCATCAATCTGCAGAAAAATTAATTTACACCAAATAATGTCCCCTTTGGAACCAGTCGTCTTTTTCTATTTGAACCATCTTTTAATATAGCCACAATTTACCACTACTTTGCATGTTCTCTTTATAATCAACAATATGAAACATCGAGTGTGTCGATAAATATAAAACATTTTTATAAAATTGTCTCTTAAACGACACCGCGAATTCAAATAATAATACCATGAATTTCACAGAGAAGAATAACGATGATCGTACGAAGCGTTACTTTCATTTCTTACACCGAAATGCCTTTGAAATAATTTTCTGATAAAAAATGAATTAGGGCCCTTCGTTCTAGAAATGCTATCACGCTAAAGTTCTTTTTGCTCAAATATGTGAATTTTATATCCTAGGTTTCTTCGGACTGTTGCATAAAATCGAGCACGCGTCTCCCTCTACCGAAGGAGAGCCAGCGACTCGATATTGTTCGTCGAAGTTATTGCGATCGTGTTCGAGTTCCATCGAAAGGCTCAATCTCATTGGAACGTGTCATACGAGCGGCGAACTCGAATTTCAACCAGCAGTCACCAGGTATTATTGATCAAAACTTTACCTATCATCTGACAGCTTGTTGTCCGGTGTTACCATGGCATCGGCGATCATTCGAATTCGTTTTCCTCTCGTTCGTCTCTTCCTTCCTCGCCCCTTCGCGAAATCACACTTCACCGGAACCTTCACCGGGCGAGGATTTAAACGAGAAACTTTCGCCGTGGAACTCGGCCACGTCGAATCGCCGAAAATTAAGAGAGCCCAGCCATTAGCGCTTGCAACCCTAATTGCCCCTCTTATCAGCGACTTCGACGTGTTGAGGCCAGGGATGGGCAACACCGATGGATAACTCGTGGGATGGATAACATTGGGATCTGTCTCGTCGTTTCTTTGTTTCTATTTCCGATCCTTGGTAGTAATAAATACCGCTTAATAAAGTTACTGCGATCGTTATTTTAATTATAACTGTACAATAGTTGCTTAATTTTCACGCGGTTATTGCTCCTATAGATCCAGGTGTCGATATACGGTGGCGGACGAAAGAGAGTTTATAAAATAAGAAATATAGAAAGACGTCGTAACTTTAAGAAGTGAATTTACGTTTAATAAGAGCAATGAACAAATGTAACAATTACCACGGAACAGACGATCGTCAATTATATGGCGAAAGATTTTTGGTATAAAACATTCTAAAATTCACAGTATATATTATAATAATCTACTTATTTAGTAGTTTGGTTTAGTTTTTGATTATAGATACCAAGCTTTCTATTCGTTAAATGCCAACATTGTCGCGTCCAGTTATCGATATTACGATACGTTTGAGACATTCAGACTAAAAGTACGAAATATTGTACGCAACGATTGGTTACATTGTGATATCTTGATTTGATTTGCAAATAACGAACCTCTCCATCGTTTAATACAGCTTATTGAAATAAATTAATGTCACAAACTCGTGCGTTCGCAGCGAATGTGCGTGGCTTAGCTTACTTTCTCTCTCAATGTCTCGTCATCATACGGAAGCCCAATAGTCGGCCTTGGCGAATATAATTTCAATCGCTTTACGATTAATTATGTAATTTAAATTATGAACGTGATTTTACCAGAAGCATATTAAATATCGTTCTATGCGAAAAACGTTTCGACGATGCGGTTCTTTTTGGTAAAAAGACTCGGTTTTTACGATTCTACGAATCGAGTTTGTCCATCCCTGTTCCGGTTTCTGGAGAAACGACTGTCTATCGTGCTCGATCGGGACTGGAAAGTTCGACTTGCGAGGCTTGCCAAGAAATTTTCGAGGCCCCGTTTCACGATCGAGCCGTCTCACCGCGATTGATGGACGCTTGATTTGCCCGCGACACGAGAAACGGAATTATAAATTATTTCGCCAACCATTGCCTTGTACAGTCAAGACATGATTTACGTATATCCAGAGAAATGTTATCTTTTAATCTTTTGGCAAGTCGAACGCAAATGAAAGGTAAACGGCTGCTTTAACAGCGGTAATTAATCAGAAAAAGGAAGACGATTACTTTTATATAAAAAGTAGCATGATTTCGATTATTCGAATTATTCCATAAATAATTGTTATTATTTATTGTCGTTTGTTAACCCTTTGAGTGCTGTGGGCGCATATAGGTGTCTGGCGAAAGCTATCGGTGTGGACTAAGGACATATATATGCGCTTTCTGTAAGTGCCCGGCACGGGCTAAGGACGCATGTATGGGTTTTTCAATTTTTCCGAACACCTACGCAGAAGTGATACTATTACGTTTGTGCGAAATAAATATAAATGCATTCCTTACGGCAGTAAACAAATGCCAATAGCGCCTCGTTATTGTTGAAGTGGTCACCACTTGTAAGAAAACTCTATATCTGGTTTTTTTAGTTTTCTCAAGCACTGAATTTTTCACACACAACTAAATTATTAACTCGCGTTATATTTACTAAATTTAGTTTTCTAGTTTATCGTTTTCTAGTTTATTACCCAAATTCTAGTTAACTGTAAATTTCCATGTTTATAATAAATAATTAAAAATAACTAAAAAATAACGCTCTTGAATCGTTTAATCTCGTGCAAAAGAATTACTATAACTTATTACGATTTGCGCTTTGAATAGTCAATCGACAGAGTTCAGTCTAACGAAAAAGTATCCCGTCCACAGCGATCGTCAGCGCTAGACGCGCGCCGTCCGTACGGACGACATAGGTCGCGAGTAGTCAGCACTCAAAGGGTTAATAACGAAATTATATGTATTATAGGCTCTGCAATGCTCTTATATATTACAAACATGATTTTTCACGCAGGTATCGAAACTGAACATCGGAATTGAACATAGAATTTGTACATTTCAACAAAATGGCAAGCGAGACTTCTTTTACCGCTTTATTGGACGATTCGTTTTCGGATAATGACAAAAGTACCGAGGATTATTCGTCCAATTTAAAAATATCCTTTCGAATAACGTTATATTCTCACGTTACTATTTACATTCTGACGATGCAAAACGATTTATTTCTACCAATTATCCTTGACGTAACTATGATCACGACGCTTTGGAGAACCTGACCGAGAGGTACGACACGGAGTTGCTGCAACAGGCTCTGCAACGATCCTTATCCTCGTGTTCGGATAATTTGCTCGCTGAGAAAATTTTCAACGAAATACTTCCTTTCGCCTATTATCTTTTATCCGAGGTAAAGCGAACGATATTACCATAGAAATTGATATTAATTCTGTTGCGATCTTCGAATTCACGTATCTCGATGAGAACGAACACTTTCGATGACCGGAGAAAGTTCTCAGCATGAAGTCGAAATTAAAAATTACGCATATCGATAATGATTATCTTGCGATCTCTCCAAACTTAAGAAACGTTTTAAAAATATCGCTACACAAATTCTAGCAAGAATAGTTCAAAGAACGCGGCAGAATTAATTAATCGTTTTATCTTTTAAGTTTGTTCTTGTTCGAAGGCTCTGAAGAAAATTGGCGAAACGATAAATACAAACGCGGATGGACACACGGTGGAAGATGCGAAACGACAATTGGTCGTGTGTCGCGAATTACTAAGTGTGTGGGAGAAATCTATGGAACGCGTTTCGAAACTTTGTAAAACATCTGCCATTGGTTTTAAATGCATAGTGGAGAACGTGCCTCTTACGATTAAACTAATATTCGAACATTGTAGAGCAAGGTGAGGCGAATGGTCAGAGACATTCTCAGCTATCTTTCCTTTTTTCTAATGCTGTTATATCAATAACTCATATTTTTTTTATTATCATTTAATTTATACTTTACGATTTGTCCAGCTAGACATTCGGAAAATTTTTCTAGCTTAATTGCTAAATAACATGTGGATGGCTACCCCCAGTCGGATACCATCTTCGAGTGTAATTTAAATAACTTAAATAAATAAATTGTGGATTTTTGCGCGTTTATAGAAAATTTAAAAGCGCAAATTCAAAGTAGAACGCTTGTTATTAATGTTCGAGCGAATAATATTTGAGATGAAAGAAAACTCTGCTCACATTCCATTTCTTTAATCCTATTCACGAAGATATGAATCTGCATAAATATCCGTAGTTCAAATATCGTTTAATAACATTATTCTTGACTAAATAAGAACAGCTGGCAAAGACGAATGATATTTTTACATTTGAAAACGTATCGACTTTTACAGTAAAAAATTGTACGCTACTTTATTCGAGGACGTATCGGAGGAATTAACGAATCTATTTCGCAAGGCGAAAACGATCTTGAATCTATTCCTGGCCACTTTAGAGAACGTAATAGTCTTCGACACGGATACGGAATCGGAAACGGAACTATTGGTAAAAGGTGAGCGATCCTATTACGTCTTAACGATTCTTTAACCCGTACCATCTTTATCTTTATCGAGTACGTCAAGCAGAGGAAAGAAGATACCGTTGCTCTGTTTAATCCATTAATGGCCAACGTTGCTTTAACCAAGTATTCCGTTTTCAAATTTTCAAGTTACCAGGCTCTCGTATCTTTAGATTTTTAGATCATTAGATTTGTAGATTTTCAGATTTTCTATTATGCGCTAATGCTGTATTTACGTATTAATGTTGTATCTGTTATACGTTATTTCAACGTTTGGCCCTTAACGGTTTAATCATTTCACGTATGTACATATCTCAGTATTATTAATTATTGCCAATTCATTGTTCTAATTAAACTCGATGTTTTTTCATTCATGCGTCTTCTATCGAAAACAGTAATCGATTCGATCGGATCGTTCGTTACCATCTCGCGCGAACTGGATTTGAAAACGTTCGTGGAAACGTCGAAAATATTCGGTAAATTGGCGATTACGAATCAACATCATATAAAACGAATAAACGCTATGAACGTCACTTTGCAGCTTGCCCAATTCGCAAAAGACGTGTCCTCGATGCTCGTATTTTGCCAGGTACGTTTCAAGAGAAAAATTCTACAGTTACACGAACAAACTATTTTACTTTCTATTATTACAAAGTTGATATAATAAAATCGTTGAAACGAACTAAAGTTTGATCCGAACGTTTATTGGAATTTGTAAAACTTTTCGTTTTTTAACACCCAAAGAATCTAAAAGGAGGAAGAAACAGAGATTAGATTACGTTTAAAAACTTATACAGATACACGATGCGTCATATCGATCGCATCTATCTATTTATTGATTGCATAGCAATATAGATCGTATCTGATATTTATTTGTACAGAATTATTTGCTACTTGATCGGTGTTTTAAAATATTTCTTTTTCATTTGTGATTGTGTATTGTGTATTTTAACAATCTTAGATAATTCGTAATAACGCCTTTATCCATTGTCTCGGATAACAAATATCTCGAGGAACAAGCTAAAAACGAGACGATTATCTAAACTAAACGCAAAATGCCGGACTCGATAGATCTATAAAAATATTTCCTTTTTTCCAAGTTTTTTTTTATAATCATCTTTACGTAGGACTCGAGTAATCGGATAGAAGAAAGAACGATAAAAGTTATTGGACATTCGTTAAAAATTTTGGACAGACTGTTTGCAGCCTATTGTTCGCACATAAACAACGAGATTCTTCCGTTTGTGATCGAACTTTTGTTAAAGATGCACAGGTATATTTCTTTTTCTTTTTTATTTGATTTCTCGATTTTTTATCTTACGATCGATTAAAGGTGTTTACATCGCTCTTTGCAATCAGGTGTTCTCCGCTGTGTTTACAAAACTCGCAAATTGATAGAAAACTGATCGATCTAATAAACGTTCAAATCTCGAAGGGATCCGAACCATTTTTGAATACCGTTTTCAAATCATCCGATTTTAAACAGGTTCGTCGACAAACTCCAATTAACAGATCGGTTTAACGTAGAACGTTCGTATCTAATTCGATATCCCTGAAATATTCCAGGCGTTCTTCGATTATAGAAATCAGGCAAATATCGATAATTTAGGCTACCATCTGTTAACGGTTAATATCATGAAAAAATTAATTTACATGCCATACGAGCAACATTGCAAATGGACATTAGGCGCTGAATCGATCGTCGATGTCGCGTTAAGCAACGTTAATCACCGTAAGTACTACGTTTCGAATCCTACCTTTGGTATCTATCAAATTTTTAATTATAGAATTTTCAACGAAATAAATCTTATTAACTTACTTGATCCTTTAACGTAAGCTTTGAGAAACAGATCTTAAAGAATAAGAGAAAGCTGACGTTACACATAAAGAATTCTGATATTTTCTAATAATCTCGAAAATTATTTTATATTTGTACCGTAAAACAGTGCAGGAGGAGATTTGCGTGGGTCAGGTGAAATTACCAGGTGTACACGATATTGGAGAAAGATCGAGATCCGCCTCGATATACGAAGCCACGATAGTACCAATTTGTGGACTGATCAGTCAAATTCCTGCAGACGGATTTCACGCTGTAGAGTTGATTTTATTGAAGCATTTATTCAGCGATCGACTTTGGAGTTCTTTGCTTAGTTCGGATATCTGGTGCTTCATCGGCCGGTTTGTAAATCGATCAATAAATTTTCATAGTTGATGTTAAGTTTTGGTCGTTCGTTCTTTGCTTTTGAAGTAAAACATTATACCAAATACGTTCTCGATATAGTTTATCTTGTAATCAAAAAGCAATCGTTTAGAAAATTCTATGATATTACAATCCCTGGCCGTCGAATTAAGACCACGTACAAAAATTTCGCGCTTTTAACTACGCAAGACTATGTTATAAATAGTAAACTGTCTTCGATTATCAAGATCATTACGCGATATAAACCTAAATTCGTTCATCGAACAGTACACTCGTATTGTCATAGCGAACGATAAGCAAATTCGTTCGACTTACGTGCCATGTAAAATATTTAGAATCTGTTGAAATCATCATTACGTTGATCAATTTGAAAAAGAGAAACTCGCGACATGTGGTAAAATAACGAGGACATGGACCAAACAGTACGAGCTATAATACGAAGAAGAAAAACGTGAATGTGAAACAAAAGTTATTAAAACGAATACGTATAACGTTTTAGCAATTAATAAACGTTATCGTCGCGTATAAGATTCGGCCAAATCTTTCGATTTTGTTAAAAACGCTAAGAAATATCAGAAACTTTGGGTGGTCGTAATTCGATGATAAGGAATTGTATTTCATCGAGTTAAAACCGATCGTTTCTTCGATGTAAACGCAAACGAATTTTCTGAACATTGCCCGCTTCTTCGACGTAACACCTTGCTTTTCAGTATTGGTTCTCCAGAACTTTGCGCTAGTCACGTGAAATACCTCTTGAACGTTTATGCTGTTTTAATGAGACGTAGCAACAGTCTCGAGATCGTTATGTTGGAGAACTTGATTGGAAGATTGTACAATTTGCTCCCGGAGGAAACGAAGCACACCGTTATAACGGAGCTGGATGATCTGAAAAATCCATGCTGGCTGGCCGTCGCACGATTTTTGCCCCCGAAAACGAAAGCGTTCTTGCAGGATCGATTGGCATGCGTATTAAACGAGATACCGAGCTCGTTCGTTGAATTACAGCAGCAGCCTACTGTACAGAATTGGAATCGTATCGTACGTTATGTTACGTTCAAGTATAAATTACATAATAACAAGATTCGATAAATTTTCGATCTCGATCTTACGAAAATTTGAATAATCATTTTCCTCCTTAAAAGACGATGCTGATGTCGTTTATCGGAAAACTCAACTACACGGAGGAGAAAAATACCATCAATATCCTGTCGCAAATATGGAACTGGATCGCAAGCACGATCGAAATTTTCGAAGGCAAACAGTTGGATATGTTATCGGAATTTACGTGGAAACTGTTGAGTGCTACGCAGCCTGAAAAAATTCAAGACGATATTTTCTTCTCGGTATGTACATTTTTCCTCGTTTTCCTTTGCTGTATAATTAATCTTTTAAACGATCAGCTCGTGTCTTGGCACGTGCACGTTTTCCGGTCCAATAAGAACCGATGATCTCCTTACGTCATAGCTTCGCTCGAGGTTTCATATATATGATAGTAAAATATGATAGTAAAATTTATTGTACGAATCCAACAGATTAACGGATCAAAGTGTTATAACAAAAAGGTGTTGAGTGCTGATTTTGGAGGGTTATTGTACTAAGGTTTGGTCTCTCTGGAGGAGCTATCGTCGGGTATCTATCAGACACGACTATCGTGTTACTATCTGGTTATTGTTTCGACGTCTGTGCCATGCAGAATGTTTTGTCTATCCTATTACCGTTTCGTTCAGTAATACAATATAGCGTGAAAACGAATATGCATGCGTTATTAGACAAGGACACAAGTGCCTGTGTATGTACCGGCCAGTAACATTACAGTGAATTCAGGTTATGTAGTTGTGCACCGAGCCATTAAACTCGTTTGACTCCCATTTATAAACAGAAAATAAGTGATCGACTGTAATGAGAAACAAAACAGGAAATACATACCACGTTATAAAACATACTACAGAAAATTATATTTTTAATTTAGTTGCAATTATGGTTCCGATCAACTATTTTGAACTCGTTATTTTTTATTTATTTTTCAATGAAAAATTTTCAATAGAATATCATTTATCTTGTAAGAAAACGTGAAACTTCGAACGCGTGGAACGGTTGCCTGGCTTCCGTCATTCTCTAAAATAAGTAGTCCGAAAAAGAAACGAAGACGCCCTAGAATGCTATAGATAAAATCCTCTTGCAGCATTTTTTGTACAATCGTCAAGGTAGACAAATTTCGAAAATTGCTCTATGCGTATTTTACAGTTCTGAATAAATCTTAACATAAACGTTAACATAAACGTTTTGAATAAACTTAAGGTTATATTTTTTTGCGATTCGCGTAGTCCAGACCGATCCAATACTTTTACATGTTTCATTTATTACGTAATCGATAGTGATTCGTACCATCGATGAAATTATCTTACGAAAGTTTATTTTATCGATAAATCACGTGAACCGCATAACAAGTCACAATCTATGCTTTAATGGTTATGGTTGACCGATATCATAAATAATCATGTTTAATGATTTCAGATCCTAGAAGCAGTTTTAGCGTCACTGTTATGTCTCCCACCACACGTAAAGGCAATAACGTCGTATTACTTGAGAAACAGAATCGATTCCTTTGATAACTGTGGGATTAAAACGGTTAATGCATTAGCGGAGCTCAATTGCCGACTTTTGGAAGACGAAAATCCATGGGTACGACAGGAAGCTTTCGAATCGTTTGATTATGTAGCTCACATGTGTCCGAACGAGGATCTTGTGACTAAAATGGCAGCCGCGGTTACAAGAAAGTCGTCGTTGAGAGATTCTTTGCCTGCTTATCTTTCCGGCACGATTTATTACGAGCTTCAGGATTTTTCGGATATTCGAGATTATTTGCAACATATGGCGAAACATTCGCAAAATGTTTACCATGTTTGTAACAATTACGAGGATTGTCAAAGGGACCAAAAACTCGCTAAATTGGAAATCGAGTCTATCGAAAGTTTCGATAAAAACTCGCCTTTCAATCACCTCGATGAACACGTAAACGAAATATGTGACGAATTGAATGATATTTTAAAAAAGACTGGTGACATCGGAAATCACGTGATGCGAAGACTACGGTTAATTTGCATGAAGATTTTGGATCTGACTGAATCCAAATAAGTCTTATTCGAATACATTTTGTATAATAATTTGTAATTTTTTATGTCGTAAGGATAAGCGCGCGAAATGATCGAACAAATAATATAAATACTCTTTTTATTTTCATTAAGAATCCTTGATAATCGTGCAAAGAATAAGAACAATTTAAATAAATCTTCTTAATAATACCTATATTGTAGAAAAATTAGGCCTAAGATCGTTTTATTTCTTTTAGCCCTTTGCGAACGGGGCCGCTCGACGAGCGATCATCGCTGTGGACGAGAGGTATTGGCGCGCGCAGTTGAAAAAATATTCACGTTGAACGTTTGCGTTATTCATTGTCGAGACTTGTATCATTTTCATCAATATTTTGTTCATCATCATTGTCACTATTACTAAAAATATTGAAACGTCTGAACCGATTCATTGTTGAACGGATTTCGTTTCTACTATCTGAAGCACTGTCGTCGTCTTCTATCTTGTCAGGTTCAAAATAATGTTCGTCATCGCTACTATCACTATCGAACATATTTTTTTCTGGAACTTTTAGGCATCGTGTATAAGGTATTATAAAGAATATGTAAAATATATAAAAAGCTTACTGATTCATCTGGTAATGCCATTGAAAGATTAAAATTCGTTCTGACTCAACCATCATCTGACATCTGAAAATAAGATTTTTAAAGATCTATAATTTTCTTTCATCAAAAACATAATACTGTTTAGTTTACTATACCCACGCGTAAATACGCATAAGATTATCGCTTAGAAAATAGTAACTGTCCGGAACAGATTCGGTCGGCTATATGCCGTCCGCATACACGCGTCCGCAACGGTGAAAAGACTTGGACGGCTATTTGTCGACACTCGTTCGCAAAAGGTTAAATGTATGTATATACAGATATATAAATTTATAATAAATTATTGGCCCACTTTATTTCTTACATATATTACAGTTTATTATATATTAACCACTTGCGCTACCAATAAACTCATGGTTACGTGTGCCGTACGCTACAATATAACACGTTGAGATAACAAAGTAACCCGTCACCGCGTCTGCGAGTGCAATCTTTTAAGCAGCGCCTCAGTGTGTTGGTAAGGTCTTATATGTAGAGTTTTACACGAGTATAAATAAATACTCACGGGAACGATAGCATTTTATTTATTAATAATCTACTACTGTATGGTAGATTTCAAAATATTTTGGAATATGTAATACCACAAGGCATTCCTTGCATTCCTTAGCTGACGTGCAGCGCACGTCATTTTCATTTCTGCGACAAATGCCCATCGACGTCATATACACGTTGCTGGCGATTTTGAAACAAAAGCATCTTGACGTACGTATTCCAATATTACAGAAATGTCTATGAAATTGTTTTCATATTATGTAATTGTTGTATTAAGTTTCACGTGAATAAGTATACAAGTCTATAATGTGTGACGTTATCCAATATGAAATTTGCAAAGTGATCTAGACATCGGAATCAATTAAGGACTACGATATTAAAAAGTGAATTTAAACTGATATCTATTGTCTTATTAAAAAAGGGTGTATATCTTTATCCTTCGGATCGCTTTTCAATCTCACTAACATTACCGATAACAGCGTATAAATCGCTAAGCAAAGCTAAACTTCCGTAGTAGTGATTTCGATAGTAAATTCGCCAGTTCTAAATTCAAAGCGATTAGGTTTGTAACAATACGTGTTTAGAACGCTATTCATGAATTTGTTCCATATTTCAATAGTGATATGTATTTTATTATTAAGTGTGTACCTAACGAGTATAATAATTATATTTTTTAAATCGTATAATGTCGGTTTCTTTTGATTTATGCCATGTAACTGTTTCTTCTAAAGTTTATAATTTATGATTTTGTTGCAGTAATATTCAAAAGGAGGGATTTACATATTACAAATCAAACGCGTTATATATTTCCATTGTTTCTTTTTCCAAAAAGAAAAACGCATTAATATATCTTTAAGGTCTTTTTTATTATAATCTTACTCAAATTGAGAATGTTTTATTTATTAAAATATTAAATATTAAAATATTTTTATTAAAATATTTACAGATGCAAAACGCGGATATGAAGAAGTATCTTCAAAGTGATGAAATAATCAAAATAAGTAACATGTTCATATCTCTACAAATTGATGAGGTAAAGAAAGTTAACGAGCAGTTACAACCGGTATGTTTTCCTGCAAAGAAACTATATAATTAAATATATTGTTCATAATGAGATTATATCAAATATTTAAAAACGTAATAATGACCTAAATTTTCTATTTATATTCATATGTATTGTTATAATTTAATTTAATAAATAGGTAATTGTAACACTAATAAATCATATGAAATCGGAAGATTCACTGTTTGAAAAAATGTATCAACAAATTATATTCTGTGGTAGTTTCTATAAAGGTACAAAAATAGAGGCACCAAATGAATTTGATTTCAACGTTACTTTAAAGCTCCCTATCAACTATTATTACATAAATGTAAGGATGTTTTTAGTTAGTTAAAATGGATATTAAATTATGTTTAATTTTATATTGATATATATTTTTTTCTACTATTTAGTATTCCTCAGATCGGGCAGGTTTTATAAAAATATCTATAGAAGATAATGTGCAAACACGTAATATATATACATATAAAGATCTTACAAATACAGAAATAAGGTTACAAAATAAACTATAATTATTAAGTATAAAGTATATGAAAAATTTTATTATACTTTTATGTAAAGTATTGTTATTTTCTAGACAATTTAACAAATTAATAGATAATAATTTTGTGAATCCAAATAAATTTCGTTATTGGATAAAAGGAATTATAGACAAAGTTATGAACAAGCTGCAGAAGGATGGAGATAAATACAGATTACTAATAAATAATTCTTATACAGCAAACATTAAAAAAAGTGAAAGTGGGCCTGCAATCACATTAATAGTGAATATTCCAGATAAAACTGAGGATATAAATGTTGATTTAGCACCATCCTTACCTTTTGATATAAATGTCATTCAAAAATATATTCCAAAATTTGATGAACTTAAAGGGGTTTGTGTATTTATCACAGTATTTTATTTAAATAAAGGCACTTGTATCATAAGTATTTTTTGTTTTTAGTTTCGAAATAGAAACTGGTTTGCAATTCCAGTACCAGTACGTACTGATTGTAATGATAGTGATTCTAGTTTGGCATCCCTTTATTGGAGAACCGCTTTTAGTCTTCAAGAAAATGAAATCCTTGCAAGACACGGTCGTGTAAAACAAGTTATACGTTTACTGAAGGTTGCTTAACAAAGTATTTCATCTTAGTATGATTATAATATTTTTGACATCATTGTATTTTTTAGAAATTCAGAAATACACAAAACATGAAGAATATAGCAAGCTATTACATAGAAACTACATGTTTAAACAAACTGACAGAACTAGATACGAGCATCAATACAATATCTTTGTCATATTTCTTTTTTGAAGTAATATAAACCATATTGAATCGATATACACATAAAATTTATAAAGTATTACATGTTTCCATATAAATTATTGCTATTTTTAGATGCTTAAAGAATTACAACGGGTTTGTGAGCAAGGGAAGCTAGACTATTATTGGAATAAAGAGTACAATTTATTATCCAGAATTAGCCAGATACAAATGTATAACATAGCTCAACGTTTAAAAAAGATCATTAAAGATATTGAAAAGAATGCAACGGATAAATATATATTGGTCAAATATATTCGTAAGTTATGTTGTTTAAAATATGTTAAATTATATTAAAATAGGTATTTGTTTTATGCAACTATACCTAGTGTAAAAACTTGATACAAATAAGTGGATTTTGTCCCATATGAATATGTAAAATATCTTCTTTGCAAATTCTTTGCTAAAACATTTATAAATATAGCATTTAGAGAAATAGGTAATGATTATTCATAATGATAACGTCCTGCTAGTCTGTGTCAAATCTAAAGCTATTATTTTTTACATTGCAGTAAACTCAGAGGAATTGTTATCACTAAAGAATAACATAACTAACCCAGGTATATATTAGGTATCATAATAAAACAGTAATTAGAATAATTACGCACTGTACTAATTACGTCATTATGTATGTGTTATAGACAACATAATTACAATTGGTGCGAGAAACAATGATACAGACCAAACAAATCAGGGCGGTTGTGTAATCCTCTAATTTTATTGCCTAAATTTGTTGTAATAAAATACTACATATATATATTCTTATTATAATATATATTATATAATATATATTATATATATTATCATTATTATCCATATCTTATATATATTATAATAAAATTATAACAACTATACTTTAACTTAGCTAATTCCGGATTGATCAAGAGTAAATAATTAACAGTGATTTAAACTACATTCGAAAATAAAACAAAAATGTAGAGTAAAATTTTTTTATAAGATGCTTCATTTTCGAAAAAAGCAAATTTAAAAATGTACCCTGCGCGTTTATCAGACCAGTTCGTAATTAAACATGTTTACACTTTGTTTTCTTAAAAATGAAGTCTTAAATGAAAAAAGTTTATTTTACATTTTTGACCTATTTTCACATGTATAATAACTTTCTATTGACTGTTTGTTCATACCTAGTGAGTACTTAGCCAAGTTAAAGTATACTTCACAAATTTTCAATTTCGATTTTCTCAGAGACAAAGTGTTATATAAAAAGATTTTATCCTATCTAATTCGACTTATTTTTTCACGTAGATATTCCACTAAAATAACTATCCCTAAGTTAAGAAAATATATACTAAAGAAATCAGTGTCTGTAGTGTGAAAAAATATTAAGTATTATTATTATTATTATTATTATTATATACATATGTGTATTCTATTATTATAAAAAAATTTTTAGACGCTTTATAAATTCTTATTTATACATTGTAAAATAAATTTTTAAATTTATAATTACATTTATCACTTCCAAAATTCACAATATATTTATTAAAATTTATATTTTGAACAATTTTCAGAAGATTTTGATATAATCCAATACATGTACACATTTAATAGATACATTTCCTTAAGTGGAATCAAAAACAGAATACTATCAAAAAAAAAATGTTACTCTTTCAACAAATATATTTTATTTGCTGATATAATTAATTAAAGGTACTGCATTGCAATCTGCCCATTCTAAGAAGAAATTTCCTAATTTGATAGCACAGCGAATCATAATAAGACAATCACCTTCTGCACTATGTGCATCTTCAGGGTTATTACCAAAAATATGTTTATAAACACTACCCAATTTAAAATTAATGGGCCGACTATTTGTAAAATCTAATTGTCTTCTTATATTACTTCCTCTTCTACCCTGAAAATTTTCATCACGGTGTTGTAATTTTATAATTTGATTCTCAGGTGTCTTTTCATTGATTTTTTGTATCTTTTTACAGTAACTAGTTTGTGGAGTGTTAAATACACTATCCAAATGAACTGCTGTTTCTTTAATCTTAGTTGGAGTGTTAGTTTTGTTATGCTCATTAAGATTTGCATCCATAATAGAATCTAATGCATCAGATAAAATCTTATCATAACCATCATTCAATAAAATACTAACTTCAGTACAATTGGAACTACTAACAGTAGAGTGTACAATATCCATTTCTTTTACTGGATTTTGTTTATAGGAGAAAAATTCTTTGACAAGATGCATCATATCAATGCTTAAAACATTTTCACTGAAATTCTTTAAAGAGACAAATCAGATTATTCATGAATTTGTAAAATTATATTGCGATATAATACTACATATACCTTCTCAATATCTTTGAATTCTGATAAAAATATTGGATAGTCATAATTATTTCCATTATAAGCTATAAAACAAGCTGGTGGTGCTAATCGATTTATAAAATTCGTTACTAAGTTATATATGTCACAGTTAAAACATGGAAATTCTTTTAAATTTTCATTGGATATGCCTATAATAATGTAAGTTTTATTTATATAAAAATAGAAAGATATAGCAGTTCGTTTAAGGTAAAATAAAAATTGTCTGTTAAAAATAATTAAATGTTAGATACCTGTCAATTTTTGAATATCCTTTGAAATAGGTACGTTTGGATGTATTGGTAAAACAAGTTTCTGTAAAATTCTTGGTAAAATATTTGTAGTATCGCATAAAGCAGTTCTTGATACTGCAATTAATGACATTTCTGTAATTTTTGGCATATAATTCTTTGTAATTAATCCAGTTGTTTCCAAATCAATAAATATAAATGTTTTTATCATTTTTAAAAAGGTTTAATAAGATCAATTAAAGTAAATGTGCAATTGGATTCCTATATTGGAAATAAAATTTATATTAACTACAAAATTAATAATTAATTCACTAACTTGTAATGTTATCTTTGCATTAACCTTTTAATCACAACATGCATTAAATGCACATATCCATGCTAAGTATTGGGTTGCCAATTACATGACTACGGATTTTATCATTAAGTGGTAATGATAAAACTCGCAATCACTTAGTTGCCATCTCAATAATATAACGTATAGTAATATAATAATAATAGTAGTATAATAATAGTAATATATTTAGTCTATAAATTAGTATATAAAATGTTAGGATATTTACTCATGCCTATTATTATCTGTTATCATATCATCTGGAAATTAATTGTTACTATTAAATAAGTTCAATTTTCAACATTATTATGTTATTTATCAAATGCATATACTTTTCTTAAGCGTTTACTGTGTATATAAACTTGGTATTTTTTCATGTTCATAAGAATGAGTTACATGTAGAGCTGCGATGTTATGTTGTTTCTATATGTTACTTTTTCTACATATATTTGCAATAGAATAAAAAATTCGTACTTTTTGTAATATAGGTATTTTTTATTACATAATATATGTATGTACATACAGAGAGGATGCGATGTTGGATAAAACACATGAGAGTTAAAGCTCCCTCACCGTGATAATATCGAACTAATCCTGGTATACGATAACAATAAGTATAAATTCATTTACCATTGCTAATTTCAGATATATAAATTAGCATACATATAAAATCTTCTTTTCGTTTAAAATGGAAAGTATATAGTTAGTTGAAATACGTGCTATGATACCGTTGATCACGATGTCTACTGATTTAATGAACATCGATGGCAATATAAAAAGAGTACAAAAAGAAACTTTGACACCATATAAAATAGCAACTGTCATTTTGATTAAAGAATATTGCAATGAAACAACAAAAGGTAATTTACTATCTTTATAGACATCATAATCTAAATTTATTATAAATATTGTAATACTATATTATTAATGTTACTATTAATATTAATATTTTGTTCCAGCAATTGTGGAAAGACGCGATTTTTGTTTAGTCGCTTTGAAATTGATTCAAGTAAGCATTAACAAAATGACTTTATTTAATATATTTTTTGTACACTAAATAAAGTAAAATGTTCTATACACATGCAAACGCACACACACACATTCATATGTATACTATTATAAAGGGTTAATATTTAATTTTATTGGAGTATATTAAATAATAAATGTTTTTATCTTTTTTGTTAGTCCCCTGACATGGATCTTAATACACTTCTGAATATATTACATTCCCCTGAATATATTTTACATCGGTTTGCACATCATATGGAAGTGCAATTGAATATGTTAAGAGGAAAAGGGGTTGAAGGATTATTAGATTTATTTGATAATGTTGGACGTCTTATGAAACCAACATTGGATCATTCTCTTTCTTTACCTGCCCTAAATAAAAATTCTGTGCTTGGACTATATATAAGAAGAGTTATAATCTTTTTTGAAAAATTACCTTTTGATCAAGTTGTAGCTCTTTATGAAGCTTTGAAAAAATATTTGGATAAAAGAATTAATACATTTGATGGTTCTGATATATCTGCAGCTTCTAAAACAGAAGATTCATATATAAATGAGTATGTGTTCATTATATTTATAAACTGTAATTTTGTTATGTTATATATATGTATTTTGTTATAATTTCTCTGTATTTTGAAAGAATTAAACCAACTTGGGGTGGAAGACAAGCTGAATTACTTGTTGCACAACAAGCACATACTATACAAACAGATGAACATAAAGCGATGTCTCCTGCAGAACTGCAAGTTCTTGTACGAGAACTTTTAAGTTGTAGTCCTTATTACGCAGAAGCTGTGAGTATCATGTAGTAAGAACACATTTTATTAATATATATTTTAAAAGATGCAGTTAAATATCTTTTTGTATTTCTTGCTTTCTCATAATCTTTAATATGTTTCAGCATTATTTAAGTTATTTAAACTGTTTAAGGGTCAATGAATATTGTGGAGCTATAGATAGTCTTTATCACTGCTTTGATAGATTAGCACCTTTGGAAAACCGTTCTGCACCTGAAGATAAATCTCGCATTTTCAGATATGCAGCTTTAAATCTAGCAGTTTTACATGCTCAATTTAATCATAAGTGCGTTTTTATATAAATTTAAAAATTAAAAATTTTGTATACAATTTATGTTGTCATTTCATTCTCATTTAAGGGAAGTAGCACAAGCTGCTTTGAAAGAAGCTATCATGATGGCTCAAGAAGCTGGAGATAATGTCTGTTTACAATTAGCACATGCTTGGATGTATTATTTAACTATCAAACAAAAGTAAGTTAAAATCTCTTAACTTGCATTGATATATATTTATCACCATATTTGTAATATAATTTAGGGGACCATTGATAGAAAGGTCAGTTGGCAAGGCAAGTATGTTAGGAATAACTCACACAACTGGATTAGGTCTTATTGCATATGCTCATAATTCTGCTTTAGAAGCTAAGAGTCCATCACAAGTGTTCGAGGTATTTCTTTAATTCAGTTGTATTCAATGTGTGTTCTAATGCTTATTCAAGATTAAATTGTTCTTAATATTTAATTGCAGACTCTGATGAAATCCGATGTCTTAAATTGTCAACATTCTATGGTAGATTTAATGTCAATGACATATGCCGAAAAATCTGCATTATGGGCATACTACGGTAAAACTGAGATGTCTTCAGTCTGTGCTCAGTTATTACTTTTACATAATACAGGGGATAAAAAACAACATATGTTTAATGGACCATCTACTTGCCAGGTTGTCATTAATATCGCGAATATCTTAGTAGAATTTGGAGAATATTTTTTGGTTGACATCGTACTTGCTCATGCTAAGGAGAGGTTTCCTAATGAACCGTGTAATAAGGTACCATTTAGAAATTAACCCTTTGTGGACGGGGCCGCTCGACGAGCGATCGTCGCTGTGGACGAGAGGTATTGGTGCGCGCAGTTGAAAAAATATACACGTTGAACGTTTGCGTTATTCATTATCGAGATTTGTATCATTTTCATCAATATTTAGTTCATCATCATTGTCACTATTACTAAAAATATTGAAACGTTTGAGCCGATTCATTGTTGAACGGATTTCGTTTCTACTTTCTGAAGCACTGTCCGCCGTCTTTTATCTTGTCAGGTTCAAAATAACGCTTGTCATCACTACTATCACTATCGAACATGTTCTTTCTGGAACTTTTGGGCATCGTGTATAAGGTATTATAAAGAATATGTAAAATATATAAAAAGCTTTCTGATTCATCTGGTAATGCTATTGAAAGATTGAAATTCGTTCTGACTCAACCATCATCTGGCATCGCGAGTTTACGTTAAACGGAAAATGAGATTTCTAAAGATCTATAATTTTCTTTCATCAAAAACATAATACTGTTTAGTTTACTATACCCACGCGTAAATACGCATAAGATTATCGCTTAGAAAAATAGACGTACGCCAGCCACTTCAAGATAATTGTCCGGAACTGTGAACAGATTCGAGCGGCTATTTGCCGACACTCGTCCACAAAGGGTTAATGTTATACGTAACCGAATGAATCACATAACGAAGTTTAAATGTTATTTGTTTCATAGATATGGAAGTTAAGCGAGCAACTTTATGTGTTTACGCAATTAATGAGACAAGAAAAGTGGAGTGAGGCTGAAGCAATAGCGTCAAATATTTCAAGTTTAGATCCTTTGGAATCTAAATTTAGGTATAGCGATATGTTAAAATATGTCGTTTTATTGTGCAGGGTCTGTATTGTCTTTAAAAATTTGAATGTTTAGATTAGCGGAAGTTTGTTTGGAAAAAGGGGATTATCCAAAAGGTTTAGAATGTATCGACAGCATTGGCAAAGAAGAGCAATTAACACCTCAAAATAAAATAAGAACTATGATTTTAATAAGTCAAATAATGTGCGCTTCTGTTTCACCAGAGAGTGGAATTGTAGGAGTGAATTCTTTGGTACTTCTAAATACAGCTCTAGAACTTGCAGTAAAAAATCATTTATCTTATTATAAAGCATTAATAAAAATGCATCTTGCAAACATTCAGGTAATTAGATTAATTAATACATTTTTTCATTAATTTAAAGATATTGAAGATATTGATTACATTATAGATATTATAGATATTATGAGTATTATATTGATCTTTTATTAACGTTCCAGTTAATAATGGGTATGCCAACTTTAGCACTAAACTTAGTAGAAGAAGCAATTACACAAATTTTAGCGCATGGAGGGTATTACGATCAAGGTAGAGCGTTTGTTTTATATGCGAAATGTTTAGTTGCTACTGCTCCAACATGTGACAAGACGCGAAAGGAAGTAATCTTAAAAGCTATTAAAGCACTTTCAAAGGCGAAAAATTATTTTACAAAAGTCGAAGCATATGGAAGACTAAGAATTACATTGTGTTTAGAATCTTTACTATGTCACGAAATCGATCTTAAAACTGAACGAAATCAATGTGCTTTTGAATTTCGCCAACTAGATCAACAGCTTCTTACAAAATTAAATAATTTGTCTTTATATTGAAAATCAAAATGCAGAAAAAGAAGATAAGGATAAATATGTAGAATTGAAAAACTTCTTCATTTGTATTAAGAAACGAAACATTCAAATATACAGTATTTTCCTAAAAATCCTGCATTATTATTTATTATTAGGTATGTGTATTAGGTAATAATTGAAAAAAATACTAAGGTATTGATACTAATAAAACTCTTATAATTAGATTCATACAATTACATTTTGTAAAATACAACTTACGTGAAATGTTCTGAAGATATGGAAATCTGTTGTAAAATAAGGATAAGGGGAAATGAATAGTCGAACAATGACAAGTATACAATAGAAACATTTATTTATAGAATCCGCTGCGAAGGTACAACGGAATTTTTGATATTCTAAAGTTTCTTACCTACTCCTCATGTAGGAGTTAGGTATAATCCATACGAGTTATCTTCATTTTGTTTGTTATCCGATAGCAATTTTTTTTCTTTTCTTTTTTTCTTTTTTTTTTTTTTTTTTTTTGAAGGATCAACTCGCATGAATCACATAGTAAGTGCACACAGGACACAAATAGGTGAATGGTGACACATGAAAATCGCAGGGGTGAATTTTTATCAAAACCCCAGAAACTTCCAGCGAGTCGTCGAAGATATTAGATGATGCTTTTGTCGAGGAAAATTTGGATGTGTATAAGTGATAGATTACATCCGATATAACACGTTGAGAAACACTCACACACGTTTGAATTCGATCGACAATAGTTCTTGTGAGCAATTTTTATTTTATCCAAGTATTTCTTGTTTTTTGAAAGCATTTTGTTTTGTATAACAATATTCTCCTCTCTATAATACTAACAGCAAGATTCATTTTGCGAATATGCTTTTTCTTTGCGTCATTTTGTTAAAACAGATATGTTTTCCTTCTGAAATTTTTTTCACTTCAACGACTATAATAATGTTTTTCAAATAAACCCGTGATTCTTTCAGATATGGATTTGCTCATTTTGATTCCTCAAATTATTAACGCTAAAGTGCACGTATTTTTGGTGCAACGAAGGGGGAAGACATATGAAGATACACAGCCGGGTTCACACATAATATTTTTTTCTTTTACAGTACGAGAGTGACATAGTTTAGAAGATTTCTATATTGTCACAATATGTTCTCTGTATTTGCTTCGGTGTACCGATTTATACATAATTGATCGTTTTGCTTGGTATTTCAAAAATCATTTTTTACAAGAATTTCATTTCTTTTACAAGAATTTTATGTAATTTGATACTTCTAGTACGTCAAAAACATTATCTAAAAGTATGATCTTTTTAATTGTAACTGATTGATTTGAAACTAAATTCTTTTTCATTAAATTATTTAGTGGTGTTTTTAAACATACGTCGGAGGTATATATGTATATATACTCGCACGTATACAATATCAAATTGTAGGATTTAGCCTGGTTTTCGACAAATCTTATTTTCTTGAAGAACACAACGCTCTATAACTCTTCGAACGACAATGAAAATTCTAAATTCTCCCAGTGATGTACACAATTTTTCGAATTAACAGCTTTTGTATCGTAAAACTATGAAGTGGAGAAAAATCTGTTTACACTTTATTCAAAGATTGCATATTAGAATACACGTATTTCTTTTTATAATACATTTTACAATGCGTTGCTATTACTCCTATGAAAAATAGCATTGTTACCTTGTACATGTCTGTTCTGAAACATATGTACGAGATACCAAAATATGGTTGTTATAAATGTTTAAAATACAGACGATTTTATAATCAGTTTTTCTCTACTTAAAACTTAAGGCTTAAATTATTATTGACAGATACATTGGTAATTTAGAACGTAAATTTCGTAATGCTTAATGGTTATTTTAACGTTAACGATAATAAAATAAATATTACGATAAAAACACGATCGTCGTATTTTCTTAATCGTTCGAATAATTATGAACATTCGAGAATTAACAGTTTTGGAGAGGCTCGTTGAAAAATAATAATGTTCTATGTTTGTGCTTTCAAGCAAAAGAAACCTACAGCCCAGCAAATTAGACATTCGAAGCTGTGTATTTCGTTCGAGGTAGGTTCTTCATCCTTTCTTTTTTCTCTCGTTCAATTGTTATCCTGATTGAGCATCTAAAAAGGGACAGATTTTGTAGGCGGGCAAGAATCAAGCAATGAGAAGCTCTCTCTTTCTTTCTCTCTCTTGGATCGCTCGTTCTCCGGTTCCGACGCGACTCAGCTCGTCTTGTCGAGCATAGGACGGCTAGGTGCTCGTGGAGAAGTAATTTGCACACCATCCGGAAACTATAGAAGGACACGATAGAACGTTCAAATCTCCATGACCGTTTGCACGGAGTTGATATCGAGCGCACAACTGCCGGTTGTGTCGGGAGAATCCTGAAGGTATTCTTCGGAAGGCGTCATACCGGCTGTTCTCATGTCGTCCCTCACTTTTTCCACCTGAAACGAATAACACGTGCAATTTTCTCTTTAAAAAAAATAGCAAGTCTACGCAAGATATCATTTTCATAAAAAAGTTTTACTTTTGTCCTAAGTTTTCGCAAAACAAAAATATTTCTATCTTTTCCTAGAGAAAATGGTCTTTCAGAAGAGAAGTGTTTGTTTCCCCTTTCGATTCCTTTATTTCGTTTACATCCTTCGTTTAATAATCGATTGAGCGAAAGTTAATTGAAACTCTTGTGGAATCGTCTTGCTTAAAATTTATTCGATTTTCAGAATCAAAGAATTAAACAACAGACTACACTGTTTTTATTTTCGTGTCGTATAAGGAACAATTGGGATGCTCGCGGTGTAGCAACCTGACACAAAGATTCGAATTTAGATTTGAACGCGTTCCAACCTTTTGAAGGACTCTCAGCAGATTCAGTCCGGCGACTTTCTTTAAGTCGTACACGTTCCAGTTCCCACTTCGAAGAAGTTCGGCGAACAGTTCCGGATACTTGGAGACATCCTCCAGTCCTCTGGGTGTCCTGTCAACAGAATCGATTTCTTGTAACAAGTCGTGTCCGAATTTGATTACGATCAAACTGGAAATGGATAGTTGCAACGTTGATCTTTGCGACTTTTCCTATTTTACAATGCGCGTGTCAAAATGTCCAATTTATTTCAAGTAACGTATAACAATTATAGAGATGAAAATGAATAGAGAGGAATGGCAATTTTTATATCGTAATTTTTTACGGTTATTAACGAGGATTTTAATAACTCGAAGAGAAGAGGAATTCGTATAAAATACATCTGCTCGTTTTACAAAATTTATAAACTTTGAGTTGTAGCGCCACGCGACGACGGAACTTTCCGATGGCTTCGCGACACTCGGCAACAATGCATATCGCCGAAGCGAAGTGCCTAATGAGCTATCAATATCCCAACGGTCCTTTCGCCGAATGTTCGAGAAGAAGGGGTGCGTGGCAACGGTCGCGGACGCCAAACAAACGCGTGGATAGTAGGGATTTTGAGGGGCGATAAAAAGAAAGAAAAAGATTCGTTCCGTTTCGAACAACGAAGTGCGAAGGGTCTAGCGTAACAGCGAAGCAAACACATTCGAAAAGCGTGATTGTTAATTGTTGATCGTTAATCGTTGATTGTTAATTGTTTAATAAACCCTTTTTGTTGAGCATCAAAAGTATTTCTTGGGGCACTTACATCAAACTCCACCTCAGAGTGAAACTTTGATAATTGGATATACCCGTTTGTATACAATCTATTCCATTAGATAATTATTCAAACGACTCTACTTCTCTCGCGAATAATCTCCGTTCTAATTAACATCAAGAGTTACTAAATCGATGCCAGTGTATAAATAAAAGGAACATTTGTCCAAGCACTGTTGTCCCACGTTCGTTCTATCAGTTTATATCCAGTAATAACAGACATTAATCACGAAGATTTACATTCAAACGCATTAAATTACAGCTTATCTTTCCCACCATGAATCCAAATGAGTTAAACAACCCGTAATTCTTTCCGACGTGTACCTCAAACTCCATCCTGCTGCCCTCTGTATTTTTTCTTTTTATTTTTCTTTTTTCGATGATCGATAACCCGTTGTAACGGACCACCAAGCATCCATCGCGTAACAGAATATCGAAAGGAAAAAAGGAAAGTCTATGGTCTTGTAATTAGATTTACAGTGCCATTAATTCTCCGTTCATCGGTTTACGATAACTTGCACAAACACGATGAATTACCCGACACGAGCCGGTAAATGTGTTCACAGGAAGGTTTACGCCGCCGCACCCTTGTGACTATAAATCTTTTCGACCAACGCCGCCGCATCGAAAAGCTTAATTAGAGCCGTGCGTACTCCCTTGATTAAACTTATGGAATATCAAATTGGACCCACGATTCACGATGTTTCCTATTCGAATATTACACCGACTTTGGCGTCCGTTCGTAGAAATGGCTTATAACCGGACCGCGGATATTCGTACAGATTCATTTTTTTTTTTCTTTTATTATTCAATTTGTACTTTACAATTTATCTAGCTTCATTGCTAAATAACATGTGGATGGCTACCCACAGCGAGATACCATCTTCGAGTTTGTATATTTTATTTCTTTAATGAGATTAGTGAGGTGTTTTCGCTTTAGACTCCTTTTTACGAGAGATTCGTATTTTTGTAAAGGCAAAATAATGGAACAGAACGTAAGGAGAAACTCGTTTCACCTACTGAGCTATGCCAGCTGCTAGACTTTGAGTATTCTATGTACATTTGCGTGTTACGAACATTCTGTGCATTTTGTAAAGATCCACCGGTTGCATATAACGAAGACGACATTCCTTCGCGTTTATCTTTTTCCAGGCGAGCAGAAAAATACCGTAGGATCTTTCATGAGTTTTTCTAAACAGGTATATACATCGGGAATGAGTCATATTTGACGATATAAACGATCTTTTGTTTCACATACATGTTTAATCGTATTGCGGTTATATGTATATATATAAATTGTTTACATCATATATTTAATGACAATTATTCGTTTATTACCATCTGAGGCTTCTACGTGTATTATATCTAACATGTGTGTACTATTATCATCGAACACGGCTAATACGTAAAAGTTCCAAGTAATAACTGCAGGAATGGTAAACATCGTACATTTAATGACAATTATTCGTTTATTACCATCTGAGGCTTCTACGTGTATTATATCTAACATGTGTGTACTATTATCATCGAACACGGCTAATACGTAAAAGTTCCAAGTAATAACTGCAGGAATGGTAAACATCGTACATTTAATGACAATTATTCTTTTATTACCATCTGAGGCTTCTACGTGTATTATATCTAACATGTGTGTACTATTATCATCGAACACGGCTAATACGTAAAAGTTCCAAGTAATAACTGCAGGAATGGTAAACATCGTACATTTAATGACAATTATTCGTTTATTACCATCTGAGGCTTCTACGTGTATTATATCTAACATGTGTGTACTATTTTAGAAAAAGTTATCATCGGACAGGGCTAATACGTAAAAATTCCAAGTAACAACTGCAGAAATGGTATACATCGTATATTTAATGACAATTATTCGTCTATTACCATCTGAGGCTTCTACGTGTATTATATCTAACATGTGTGTACTATTTTAGAAAACGTTATTATCGTCGAACAGGGCTAATACGTAAAAATTCCGAGTAACAACTGCAGAAATTGGAAAGTTTCGAAAGGTTTATTTATCTGCGATTGTGTATTCTATCGTGTATATGTATATGGATTTGCGCGATAGAACGTGTTAAAGAAAAAAATGTACCTACTTGTTGATACCATCGAAGTCGCCACCTACACCGATGTGGTCCACGCCAATTAGGTTTTTAATGTAGTAAATGTGCTCGGCGACGTCGGAGACGGTCGCCTGAGAGCCACATTTCACAAAGTAATTATAAAACGTCACCATCACCAATCCACCGTTAGCAGCCTGCAAATGAAATTCCATTTTATGTTGCATCGTTCGATAAAGTCGCTCGAAGTTTCGATCGCGCTTCTTATAAAAAACTTATCCGAGCTTTAATTCCATACGTTCGTGTATCTTCATCCAAAAATTTAAAATGGTATCGTACCGACTTGGCTGGATGGTACCAGAGACGCAATAGCAGGCAAAATTTTTGGGATACGATGGAATTTGGTAATTGAAAAGTTCGAAAGATCGCGTGTTCAAGGTTAACAAATTTGGAAACTCGAGTGTTTGGAAATCTGGGTACCTGAACGTTCGAAAGTTTGAACTTTAAGCAAACTTAGATGACTGGATATTTACAAATTTCAATGTTCGAAGATTCGAGCGTTTGAAAACTTAGAAACCTAAAGATTCGACGCGTTCGGTGAATTTTTCAGACTTCGGAGATTCGAAAACTTGAAAATTTGGAGATCTGGCGACTGGAATCTTTCACCTGAAACAAATAAGAACACGCTAGCTTTCGGATCGGCGAAAAGTTCGATTATTCTGCTCGAAGTCTGAAATCTTGATCGTGCCTTGTATTTACCGCAGATTCTAACCGCAACTATCGTCACGCGTTCCTCTCGATCAAATCTACCGCAATGTTCTCGCGTAACCGCATTTCGTCTGCATCGTACGTACCTGTGTTTCCTCTTTTGGACAACTGTACTGTACCGTAGAAACCTGTCGTAAACTAACCTAAATGTTGGCCCAGAATGTTACGAATCTTATTTTAAAGAACGATCTTTCTTATTTTCGAATAGATAACGAATGAACGTTGTTTTATTCGAGAGGAAAGAATTTATCGACGGCATTGTTTAACATCGTAAAGTAAATGTATTATAGTAAAGTCAAACTTAACAGATTCTATATTGGATTCTTTTCTAAAATTTCTTTCCACGATTCAGAAACGTTATAACGATCGACGACTTGAATAAATGGTAAATTGTTCTTCTCTGATATTTTCTACAGATTTAGCTATGTAATGCTGATTCCCCTTGATCAGAGAATTGCAAAGGATATTTTACTAGCTTATAAGAGAATCGAAGATCTTTTTTAACCATCGAGTAACGGAAGAGCACTTGTGAAATGTCGATCTCGGACAGTTTCAAGCTTCGTAACGAGATAACTCTCTTGTCAAGCTAAAACGATACGTTTACACAGGTTTCTATGTTAAAATATCGCTTAATAATGTTCACTGTGTAATTTTTTGGAATATTTTAAAAATTCATCTCAATTATCGTAAAATAACTTTTACTTGATTTCTATTGTATTATTATTATTATTATATATTATTTTCATTATTTCGTTTTATATCGAGCATATACTGTGTCTATTAGTCTATTAGTCTATTTAATATCGATAAAATATATCTATATACCTATGTATGTTTATGTTTCAAGAACGTGTATAGGTATAGGTGTGTTTTACTGCGTTTTACGGTTATAAAATTAAATTTTCTATTCTTTTCCAAGCACGAGTTACAAAGTACGTGGCAACGAAATCCGATTAGAAATACGCAGGATGTAATAGTTGAATTTATAAAAATTGTCGTTACAATTCCATCTTGCTGTATTCGGAGTTCAATGTTTGTAAAATGAAGCATTCTCCTACGCTGATTGCGCATGTATCTGTGCAAAAACGAGAATACGATTTTCCCTCTATGGGAGAGGAAAGGATAAATTGTCTCGAAAAGAAAATGTCAAACACGGCGTAGTTATCAAGTTGATGATGTATACGTAAGAATTAAAAGTTCTTTCGGGTGGTTTTACAGTTACGAAACGCAGCGTAGAATTCTAACGAGACGAGGAAAAATCTGCCACTCGAGGGGACTCGAGGAAGAAAATTGCGGTTTGTGGAAAGATACGAAGCCAACGAGGAACAGGAGAACAGATAAATCCGTTAATTTCTCGCCCTACTAATTTGTCGTTTAACGAGGGAACGCGAAGAGGTTTCCTATAATGGAGCAGAAAACCCGACAATAGAAACGAATAGCCGGTGGTAAATGTTTCCTGTCACTGGGAGACCAGCTGCACAGATAATCGTCTATCCTCTGGAGAGGAAGAAGAACGATCTGGTGCGAGAGAAAGCGCGAAAACCGTCACTTTTCTTTTCAATTTCGCAACAAATCTACGTAGATCGTTAACAGATCCTCGAACAGGACTTTTATTTGACAAACGTTTTACGAGCTATCGTATAGCAGAGAATATTTTTCCACTATGTACAGCGCTACGAATAATTATAAACTCAAACATATCATATTTTCTTATGTTATTGTAGCGACACATGTTACTGTATGCGTCTTAGGACGTCGCGATACGCAGATGCCTCACATAGTTGTTTTGCCACAGAGGATTAACACTGTACGACGCACATAATGTAATAAACAAACTCTGCTACATGCAACCTACAACCTGCGACAAGTTCAACCCTTTCGGTAGTCCGCCCTCGACCAGTATAAGTAGACGACCAAGTTCTCCACGAATAATGCTATATAAAGCCACGTTAAAACCTATTTGGACCTATGGGATCCAACTATGGGGAACAGCGAGTAATTCCAACATAGAAATTCTCCAAGGATTCCAATCAAAAGCTCTAAGATCCTTAACAGATGCACCTTGGTATGTTACCAATGAAACGATACACCGCGACTTTAAGTTACTCACAGTTAAAGAAGAAATATCCAAATTCAGTAACAGATACAATACAAGAGTTAACAACCACCAAAACCCACTAGTTACTCAATTACTTGACACGACGGATCAGATCCGCAGACTAAAAAGACAATACCCTTTAGATTTAAGCATCAGATTCAACTAGAATCAAACATACTATAAACTCTTATAATCCAAGTTACAGTACCACGCCAAAATAATTTACTTATAATTCTCAATGAGAATTGATTGTAAAAAGTCTACCAAATAAAAAAAAAAGTTCTGCACGAGTCAATATTAGTGCGAATGGATATCAGTATCGAGTCAGTAAGTCAGTCAGTTCAGCGAACTAGTATAACGAATCAATCATATAACGAGTATCATCAAGCGAACAACGCTTGCGATTAACTTTGTATTCTACACTTTAAAATACCTGTAAATATAGTTAATTAAATTAACTCGTCTGATTATTGATTTAACCAACAATACGTCACACCGTCCACCATATTATTTTATTCGATATTTCCAAGAAATCGCTGATCATGTTTGGATAAGCGAAATTGCTTTTGTAGGGGATAAATCGAACGCTGTAGGATATCAGCTCCTGATCATCTCCGTTACATGGAGAATTATCGTCCTTCGTAAATGAAATAGAAGACAGAGAGCCAGCTTTTCAACAAGACAATGTTGCTATTCGTGCAGCCGCTGTTAGGAAGCCGTGGTTCCAGGATTTCGCAATGGAATTATTACCATGGCTAGCGTCGAGTCCTCGTCTGAACCCGATCGAGACCTGCGGGGAATTCCACGAAGAAAAGTTTACGAGCAGGAGAAGTCACCTATAGAAAATATGGTTAAACTTGAATAAAGAATGAAATCCGCAGAGGGTGGATATTCAAAACGAAACTTTAAGTAAGTCAGTGGATAGTATATCTAACAGATTAATAGAAGCAACAAGAAGTAAAGGGAAATACACAAAACATTTAACGAAATCAACGTGTAATATTGACTTTACATCTTTTTTGTAGTCGAAAACATAATTTTAAGAGAAAATTTAATATTTTTCAGACTTCGAAAGAAGACAATTTTTGTTTGTTGCATCGTCAGTTTTGTTTTATATTCTAACATGAAATTATACAGACAATTTCATCGATGTTTCTTCCAGTGTTATGACAAATCTAAAAATAAGGTTTGAGTTTATAATTATTCGCTGCACTGTATACGTATGTCTCTTCATTTTTCTCCAACAACGAAGATGATAATTTAGTTTGAAATATCTTTTAGAAAATTTCCAGAGCTTTTATTATTTATCGGCTGTCTTTTCTTCAAATTTAATACCAAAGCTCCCGCCTATCTTTCCTTTATGAAATTTGAATTTAATTTTCGTTCTGCTCCTGAGAATGTGTCTTTCCCTTATCCTTTTCCCTTCTCGAGGGAGGATCGGTAATTTTAATAATTTGAATATAATTAGATTTATTTCTTTTATTCATTCCGATATATTAATCTTTTTCAGCGAAATATTTATCTTAATTTAAATTTAATTAAACAGGAAAACAGTCGAATAACGCGGCTCCTGCTTACCAGCTGCCTTAAAATGTCGTCGGGAACGTTCCTCGAGGAATTACAAATAGCGAAGGCCGAGGAGTGAGAAAAAATGACGGGTGCTTTGCTGGCTCTTAATGCGTCCCTCATGGTTGCCCTCGCTGTATGACTAAGGTCTATCAGCATTCCCAGCCTATTCATTTCCTGAACTACTGTTTTCCCGAACGCCGTTAGACCGCCTCCTGAAACAAACGAGAACTTAGCTTTCTCCCTCTCTCTACTTACTGTCGAAACATTTATCTGCCTGATACAACGAAACTTTGGATTTTTCATTTTCCAATCGCGTTATGCTATTAATATATCTTTTTATAGCTTGTCGGGATTCGTTAGAAATTTTGGGCGTGAAATAATTAATAAGTATAACAAAAGCTATTGACAATGTTCCTGGGCTCAATAACGAATCCACGGTCAACGGGTAAACTCTTTGTACAATGGAATACATTTTGTAGCACGCAGACACGTTAACTCAGACGCTGGGTTACTTTCAGACTCCCTCCAAGTCAAAGACAGAAAACTCTCCAAGGAGATTGCAAAATAAAAGACAGATACAGTTACATATGTCAAATACATATCGATCGGGAATATCAACAAATTCCCAAGCGCCGTAACTAGGCAGTTCCACGTAAACCAGCATTGCTCCTGATCAAGACTTGATTGTTTATACAGCGAATCCTTCAACACTAGTACCTCCTCTGTAAGACATTTCGTTCATCCCGTGACCGTGGCTACGTTCGGCGACCAGTTATGTCACCTTGAGCCCAAGTATTGGGGAATCTTCCAAAAGAAAGGCCCGATGTCCCTACATCTCCGACAAGCTTATATAATATAGTATGATAATATAATAATGAGTATAATGAAGATTACATAATACACCATGTTTCATTGAATATGTACGCGATAGTCGCGATACCGAATATTTTTAATTTCATTATCATTTCAGTGTGAAAAATGTCGAAGTAATTATTTCGAGAAAAACTCTGCACCTTTTCTTTTGTATATCCGTGACCCGGAGAATATGCTGTTACGAAGAGAATAGAATTTAGTGAAAAAAATTGAAATAAAGAGAGATGCATATCATTGTGTCTTTGAATATAAGTTTTGTTTTGGGTTACAAGGTCTAGAAACAGAAGAGCTATAGGTAGATTTCTATCGCTGTTTCTTGTAGCCTTCAGCTAGAGCTACACACCAATGTTAACTTTTTGGTAATGTCCTTTGCCATAAATATATGAACGTGCTCCCTATCATCCTTCTTCTATTGTATCGTAACACTGAAAGAATGAGGATCTGAATCAGTATACACTATACCTGTACTTATACCTATACTTATTTCGATATATTTTTCTATTACAAATTCATCCACTCGTTCCCCTATCAGTCGACCTCAATAAATTAAATTCACCATATTGTACTTTATTAATTATTCAACATTCGTGTGAAACGAATTATCGCTAGCAGTAAAATCACTTGCAAATCATATTGCCTTTAACTGTATATTCTACGTGTTCTTACCAGTTAAGTTATATTCTACCTGTCAACCTCAACACAAAATAAAGTTCCATTGCAAATATTTTTGTATCTAGATTGTTATATATTTATAAGAAATTTCAAGCCATGAAAGTGCAGAGAGCGCGCGTAAAGTGCAGAAATATATAAAACACTCCAAGTATAGTACTCGTAATAACATTTATTGGGTAAAGTTAATTTCTATTTATTTCTCGCTTTTTTAAAAATTACGTTTACTTAAATATTCATAGTTTATCTATATTACTCACCATCCTCCTCTTCGTCTTCTACCGACGAACTTTTCGCCCACGGTGTGTTACAAGTGTGCGTGAGTGTGAGATACCGTACACCCAATTGATACAGTGTTCTTAAAACAGCTAAACTACTTCCTAGGCTATGTCCACCTTCCACCCCGATCAATGAAGCTATCCTGCCTCTTTCGTGAGCATCTAGAATCTCTGAAAATTAAGTCAGTATCACCTGTACAATCTCGTTTGTAGACATAGTATTGAGTTACGTACTTATTTATTTCCTAGTAATTATTTATTTCCTCGGTTTTGTTCTTTCTGAGTGTTAACTTAGACCGTTAAGTGTTAACACTTAGCCAACCGAATAGGGAGATCTCCCCGTTTGATCACGCAACGATGTTCTTCACAGAGGGGAGATCTGCCTTTTTCACTTTGGCAACGCGTTTTCTTTTTTTTTTGTTGTTGTTGTTATTATCAGTTATTGTTTACCTGGAATTGTTCCCAATTAATTGCGCCACCTTCTCTGCTTTTATAAAGTACAATATATAATAAAATACATCAGCCTAAGCGATGTTAAAATTAATTAAAAAGTTACACTATCAGTTATGGCTAAATAAAGTTATAATCGAACGATACCACACTGTAAACAAATATTAGAATGCATTATGAATTTTTCATTTCACGTTCAAGTCGTGTTATTTATCTTTAGTCACCTTCGATGTTTTTAATTTCACCTATATTTTTTAATACTTTTAATATATACTTTTGATATGATGTTTCGTATAAACAATATTTGAAATCGTTAAATAAAATCATTACCGCGAAATATAATTAACCGCTTAAATAATTTCTAGACTTCTTTGTTTTTTAAGCATTGAATATTAGTCCTCGATACTTGGAAAAATCCGCGGTGGAAACGTATGGCTCGCTGTGGGGCGCGCTGTTGGCTGAGTGTTAACTCATCGCGTTTGGTATATCCTCTTTCGAAGAAAACAAAGGAAACTACCTATTTAACATAGTTTACGTCCAGCTGGACAAATTGTAAAGTATAAATTAAATAATAAAAAAAAAGAGTAAGATAAGATAAAGATAAATCTTTCTTGCTAATCATCGTAGTCACTTATCTTTATTATTTCGTTTTTTTCTTTAGTTTCGCGCTTATCACGCGTATTATATTTTTCTTTCTTTTTAACGATTTGTCTGCTTAAGAAACAGAGGGTAGTCAGGGAGCGGTAGAGTTCAGATTTGTGGCTGTTTCAGATAATCGTGAAAGATACTCACCCGTTGAAGATGCAGCGAACTGCATGTGTTGCGAGTACTTGTCTATGAGCCTCTTAATGAGGTCCACCTGCTCCAGAGTCAGCTGGACCGCGTTGAGATGCTGCGACTCGCACGGCACGTAAGCAGCCCAAAACTGTGAACAAGGTACGAGCCGGATTATTCTTTGGTTAATTAGGAAGAGCAGAGAAAGAGAGGAAGAAATATCGTCGAGGCTGAATACGCTTGCAAGGAACGTAGGTATGCGAAAAATGAACGAAAATTTTCTCTTTTGAGAAAGTCAAAACCGCGTGTTTACGGCACGATATTTCCTTTAGAATCTTCCACGATATTTCTAATTTCGTTTCTTCGCACGTTTTTAGAACAACGTAATTCGTTGTTTGAAAGACACGTAGTGGCTGACGTTGATGTATTATGTCGCTATTATTTTCCTATTTTTGGATGTAATATCTCAGCAATTTCGCTGATACTCTCAGTATTTCAATTTTCATATTTTAAGATCTTTGTATTTTATTAATATTTTAAATTTTTTAGAAATATTTTAATTCAATTGCTTTCCACTATACGTTACGTTTTAGCGTATCACGTTTCTCTGGCTTTTCTATACCATATACTTTTTAATTTTCTTCGTTCTCCTTTCGTTTAGTCGTTTAAAAGGCGATTTATATTTTTATATCGTTCGACGATTAATTTGCAAGATCGAGAATATTTTGATAAATTTTTGAATTACGTATATTCCATACGTTGCCTCTTTTATCACGTAATCCATTATATCAGTCAGCTGAGAAAGTTGGGTGAACAGAGTTCGCAACACATTCAACTAAAACGTCTGATGATCGATGGGCAACGTTGCTCGAATTTTGGTTCATTATTGCAGTTTAATAAGATCGTTGTCCATTATTGTACTCCAATTTATTACGTATTACTTTATCCTGCGAAACTGTGACAAATTTTATGAGGGTGGTTCTACGCTCGTGATTCATCGTACCGCAAATATGGTATCACGTAGCGTCCATAAATAATCGTCTGCATGAAAATTCGTTGTAACTTGCGGTTAATCGAGCCACAAAGATTGCAACGATATAGTTATAGCAACTGGCGAGGTTCAATTTCGAATAAAAATGAAAATACGAATATGTCAATTTTCCTTTGTCTCTCGTCGTATCCATTTTGTTGTTATTTTACGATTTAGAGGTAGGATCGCGTTAGTTATTATTATGTTATATAGATAATAAATCCACACTTCTCGGAGCAAAAAAAACTTTATTGCACACACTTAGAAGGGTCACAAACGAATGAATGGAAAAAGGCAAGAGGGGTCCTAAAACTATCGATCAGGTCTATCGACCGTGTCTAGGAACAACTTCTAGTTACTCCTTTTGTAACTAGCATATAGATGGCGAGCGAGAACTCACGTTGTTATTTTCAACACATTTTCTAATTTAATTCGATTTCAAATTTATAATTATTTTCAGAATTCTTTGAACGTAACGAAACGAATCGATGAATCGTAGCGAATACCAAAAAATTTTTACGACGACGCAGCTTTCTAAGCAGGAAATTTCAGTGACTGTGAAACTTTGAAAATAGCGATCGATTAATTGCAGTTTTATCGGTTTCACAATTTTTAGATTCATTTTTATAATAAGGCTGGACAATGTGTGTTATAACATTTTTCACGCGTTCTCTGAAATATCGATTTCCTCTCAGGTTTGATATTTTCGCTGTTTTCGAACAACGCTACGAGTAATGAATTTTTATCGACGAGCGGAAGCTTCGGATTATAAATAATAAATAATAAATAAATAGCAGGTGAAACTCTGTTGCTTTCGTTAAATAATTAAACGAATCGAATCGAAACTTTTGACACGCATACCGAAGTTAAAAAACAGTTCGATAATTTATCTCCGCCTCTATTTATTTTTACTTTTATTTTCATTTTGATTATTCGTAATCGAAACCCGTCTCGCCCGGGCAAATAGGAAATTATTTTTCGCGACAGAATAAATTGAATTTGCAGAAAATTGAAGGCGAGAGTTTGTCGCGTAAAACAGAAAATGCAAAGCAGAAAGAAGGAACATCGAAAAAGAAAATTGTTGCGTTGTGGTTACGCAATATACGGAAGATGATGTACTAGACATAGAACATTTTTTCATCTTCCGTTTTCTCTTACGTATACAGTCCTCGCCTGGGAGCGGAGATTGGTTTCCTTTATGGTTCCTTGTGGCGAACTTCTGTTTTCCTTAGGGAAAAACAAGTGTAACCGGAAACGAATGAATTACACGTTCGTTGAAACTTATTTTCTGATTCAATTTTCGTAATACTCTTCTATCAGCATAGATGGACTCGTAAGAAAATAAGAAATTTGTTCAACGATGTTAACTTGTTATTATCGTAATTCGCTGACGTGTACAAATCACTTTGCTTCTACGACGGTTCTTGATATTTTCTCTGGTTGGACCTTTTATTTTATTTGGAAGTAGCTTACAACCAATTCTCATTGAGAATTATAAGTAAATTATTCTGGCGTGGTACTATAACCTGAATAATAAATGATTATCGTATGTTTGGTTCCAGCTGAATCTAACGTTTAAATCTAAAGGGTAATGTCTTTTTAGCCTGCGGATCTAATCCGTCGTGTCAATTAATTAAATAACTAGTGGTGTTACGACCGTTCGCGAAGAGACGCGATCGCGAGGAAAACGCGTCAGCGAAAGGCGTAAATTCTTCCTACAATTCTGACAATCGACGCCGCGAATCGGTAGTTCCCCTGTTTCGATTAGGATAACACAGGTAGTTCAAATGATTGTAACACTGAAATAACAGGGTTAATATAAGCTTTCATTTCCAACAATATTTAAAATTATAACGAGCACGTCACAAATGATTTAACGATGATACAACTCGTTTGTTATTACAATTCGACCCGACTTTATAATATTTCTCGATGTATTCGTTAGACTAAGCGACCTGGATTTTATTCGTCTGAATCTCTCGATGCACTCCGTTCGAATCCTCAAATGATACTAACTGCCCTTTGATTTTTTCCTTTGTCTTCTTTGGGGGACGACCCCCACCACGCTCGACTCTCGCAACCGTTCGCGCCTATGATCACGTATGCCACCTTCTTTGTGTAAAATAACGGACCGAAGGCGAATCGATGTTTCTAGAACTCGCTGCTTGACGACAGCTATACGCTTATCGCTACCTTGGGTATATTTTGCCGGTCATGTAAGACGATCTGTCCGCGACACTGTGGTACCAAGGGAGACGGTTAGGAACATGGCCTATAGTAAGCCTCGGGGCGTAACAAGTGGGTTTTGGTTGTAGTTAATTCTTATGTTATATCTATTGCTGAATTTGGATATTTTTTCTTTAACTGTAGGTAACTTAAGGTCACGGTGTATCGTTTCAATGGTAACATACCAAGGTGCCATCTATTAAGGATCTTGGAGTTTTTGATTGGAATCGTTGAAGAATTTCTATGTTGGAATTACTCGCTGTTTACCATAGTGGTTGGACTTAAAATGGACAATGGTGTTTTCCAATTCTTAGGCTCTACTTTTATTTCTTAATCTCGTTAGATCTAAAGTGCACAATACTTTTCAATTCGTTCGTTATTACGGTAGAACCACGTTCATCTGGACTCCATTTATTCGAACGAAATTCCAGTTAATGTCCGATCAGCCGAACTTTTGCCGGCTCGATTCACTTGTCTGAACGCGAGCCCCCCTATTATGCGAAGGAAAAATAATGGGTAACGAGGAAAATCGGTGATCTCCTATTAAACGAACTCCAATTACATAAATTACTTGCCCGTTGACAAATTCAGATAAATCGAGTTTTATTCTTCTATTACGGACTAATGATATAGCCACGTACAACTTTGACTATTTGGTGTGCAAAGTTGAATTAAAAGATATTAGGTCGTCCGAAAAGTTTCTTTCGCTTTATAAGGAAATAATGGATACACAACATTTTCCGTTTTATATTATTTTATCGAATTACGTACGATCCATTTTGCTTTATCAAGATAAAGATTACGATTACGATTCGACAGATTAGGTTTCATGTTTGTATTAAAATTTGTATTGTTTGTATCGTAAAAGACGCGTCTGTAAAAGAAAGACATCTATCGGGCGAATTATAAACAACGTCGCGAGAAAGCCGAAGTGGCGACAGGCCCAACAATGTATCGTCGATCCTTCGATCGAATAGTTTCGTGGAAAAGGCTTGCGTGACTCTGGCCACGAGCGGTTGCGGAACACGTGCGTGGTGGGGGTAAGATAAAAGACAAAGGGATGCTAAGGGAGAAAGACGAATTAGCAGTCAGTGTTAGTTGAGAAGCCAGAGAGTGCGAGTTGAGAAGCCAGAGAGTGTGAATCGAGATGTCAGGGAGATAGTGTTGCTAGCGTTGTCGAGAGAATGTGGTCCGCGTAAGAGAGAGCGTTGGATCCGTGGTGACGAGAGTTGCAAATTAACTATCTAATTGTCTTAATTATAATACGTTATTGTGATTAGTTCGCGTTAAACAACCATCGTTTCCTGTTTAACCAACATCTGTCTAATCCATTTATGTAAATGAACTAATTATAGTAAAGATCCTACACTAATATATTGCAATTTGCCAGACTCTAGCAAACCTGCTTTATCCTAACGTTATTATTCTCGACAGTTGATCGTTCGTGTTGTCTCCTAAAACGCAAACTATGTTCAACCGAGTGGAAAACTAAACCGCGAAACATCGTACAATCTCGTTCTCTAAATTCCATCGTACGTTTCGTAGGTGGGGACACGCGTCGCGATTTCGCTGACGATTCTCAGGATCGTTGGTTGCTGCGACGAATGCTCGGCTGGGTGGCGCGGTAATGGCATATCCAGCGCGAACGTGGCAAAAGGAAAAGTGGAAAAACGAGAAACAGCCGAGCAGGAAGAAAGCCAACCGGCTAGGTAGCTGCTACGTAAAAAGAAGCAGTCAGAAAACCTGGAGAACCGGTAACGAGCTTGCGGTGGAAAACGCTGGCGCAACGCGCAGAGAGGGATGATATCGGGCTTGCTCGTGTTTGTGCAACGTAATATCGGGCCGTTTTCTGTTTCGCCAGCTAGCGCACACTATCGTTGCCGTGTGTTTCATTATGTGTGTCGCGTTACACGGTTACCTTGGCGAAGAAGCAACGTTTTCTGTGTCATCTCGCGGCAACCTTGTCTTTCTTAATATTGCCGCTCCCGGGGATATCCGGCTCACTGCGCTGAAACGTTGCTTGCCGGATTTGAAACGGCTCTCACCGAACGACGAATATTGCGTCGACCGTCTGTCCGATTTCTGCCCTTTGCACGCTGTCTCGCGCGAAACTCCAAACGTTCTATACGTACGCTGTCGTTCGTAAACATCGCACGGCCATAATTTCGTGGGTTTGTATGAACGATACAGAATGTTATTAATTAATGGAGAAGTAAATAGGTAGAAGCGATTTCCGATTTTCATCTTCTGCGTATTCTGACTCGTACGAAACTGCGAGCGTTTTCTATGTACACCGACGTCCCTAAGTATCGTTTATATTGATAGTATCGAATATTGATAATTAATGGCAAACTAATTAGAGATTAAGTAGCTACTATTTGCTTGGGGTTTCTGTGAAATAACAAACAAATATATCATGTAGTATATGTATCTGTATGACGCGATATGAAATTTAATTAGAATTAATCAGGATAGTTTCTCTATCGTAGAGAAACGTTTTGCATGTTTCTGCGTAGTTTGACATTCAAACGAGTCGAGAACAACGTATTCCTTAAATGGTAATGCTCTTTGTTACATAAACGTGTTAAAAAATAAATAAACTTTATTGTTACATAAATATTGTACGATAGCTAACAAGAATAAGAACAACATCCGTGTTTCCTAGTTTATAATCTTGCCAACGAATTATACTCTATCATAAATAAACAAGCGTTTATATTTATTTTAGAGCCGTGATATACAGGTATTTTTATAGAAATTTTAAAAGAAACCGTACAATTGTCTGTTTTTATTCGTTCTTCTTTCGTAATTTAATTTTTGTTTTGTCAATTTACGAAAGATGTTGAAAAATGAAGGCACTTCGTATGTTATAAATAATCGTATTCACACGAATATGTATAAATGTGTGACGATACATCCTGTGTATATTTCCTTTCGTTAATAGCGAAAGACGAACCAAAGAAAATTTGTGTCTTAGAGGAAACTGGATATTTGGAGAAAATATCTTTTTATGTTATCGATGCGATTCAGCTGAAAATTTCCTTTCTTTTTTTTGTAATACAGCAATATTCTCGAGATAGCTTTTATTATACTTGGTAGTAATTACTGAAAGCGTTACTTTTTATTTTCGTACAGCTTTTAAGCTCTGAAAGGTTTTAAAGCGTAGGCAAACGAGACTGGAAAAGACTTTCACAGTAATCCAATGGTAAGCAGGGTATAGAAGTTATTCTCTTCAATCGACATGCAAGGTTATTTGCAACGCTGTTTCATCGTAATGGTTCCTCTGTTAGAGCAAAATTAGTCGAATGGGATTTAATGAAGTGGACATACAGATTCTGGTAAACGGTTTTGCAATTAAGTATTCCGGATGCGGTTCTTTTCATTGTTCTTTTCAATGTTCCTCTTTTCATTATGAATTTTCCAATATAGTGTACGTTAACATTTCATCAGCAACTTTCCCTCTGACGTTATACGTGTCAGTAGCGTTTTATTCAATCTTTTAAATATTCATTTTGCAAATTTGAATCATCCATTAAGCACAGAAAGAGTAATTACTTTAATTGGCAGAGTAATTTTACATACAGAGAAAATCTACTTTAGTTCTGAGATCAATATTTTCTGAGAAAAAGGCATATATTGCAATAAATAAATATATGGTACCAAACATATGGCAAGTGACACAATTTCTCTAAATTTTAGAGACACAATTTTCTTTTGCTATTGTATTTGTCATTCTACTACATCCTATATGTTCCATCCAAAGATATTATTAAAAAAACACTACAGCATATAAAAATACACATTTATTCTCTCAACTTTTGTAAATTACGTAAAAACTGCTAAACCTCATCAACGACAAACGGAATGTTTTTATATAACTAGTAATATTTAACAACAATTTCTTCTCTATGAGTGATCTATTGCAGCATCTGTGCGTTTCAATGTTTTTGGATATAACACATATAAATGATTCCTCCTAAATAAAAGATAACTCAAATTTAATCAAATATTAAACTGTTAAAATTGTATATTAATATTTTATATTATATTAGATTGTCCGGAGAGTGTCTTTCTTTCGCAAACGTGTCTTTTACAACAGTGTACCTTCATACAAACGTGAAACCAAGTCTGTGAAATGTCACGGTGTTTATCTCAATAGAACAAAATGGATTCGACAAAATAATATAAAACAAAGAACGTTGTACGTCTATTATTTCCTCATAAAACGAAAGAAACTTTTCGGACAACCTAATATATACAGGGTGGTTGGTAACTGGTGGCACATGCGGAAAGAGGGTGATTCTAAGCGAAAAAAGAAGTCGAGAATATAGAATAAAAATTGTTCGTTTGAGGCTTTGTTTTCGAGAAAATCGACTTTGAATTTTATTTATGGAGCCATATTAAATCAATTGTCTATTCTGAAGAAGTCGCCAGTTGCGAGCAATTGAAAGAAAAGATTATTGTAGCCTTTCATACCTTAAAACAATCGAATACGTTAGAAAGTGTTCATAGAAATTTAATTAGAAGAGCAGAAGTATGTGTTCGGCAGAATGGGCAATATTTTCAGCAATTTTTGTAATAATAAATTTTATGATTACTTCATATTATTTCATTATGTATTCCTAATTTTCCGTTACGGCAAAAACAAACTTAAACTGCGATAATATCCATCGAGACAACGATCTACAGTGAGATCCGTTATAACGAGACCTGATAAAGTGCACGCGTACCGAGCCAACATTCAAAGTCGATTTTCTCGAAAACAAAGCCTCAAACGAAAAATTTTTATTCTATATTTTCGACTTCTTTTTTCGCCTAGAATCACCCCCTTTCCGCTTGTACCACCAGTTACCAAGCACCCTGTATATAAAAATCTTATATCCCTTTATTGTATATTTTATAACGTACTAATCCAACATATACTGTCACAAAACTTAGTTACGATTAGAAAACGATCAAACGACTAACAATAAACGGCGCACGATTGCAAATTTTCGTGCGACAGTGTATACGAACCACCTGTTCTCTTCAACTGCGAAATGTCCGTTTCCTATCGCACTTTCGGACGAATAAGTTGAACACGCGAAAGGTCGAATGTCCTGCCGCCTGCACCGCAAGTCACGATCGAGCTGCTTATAATTATAAACGTGCTTCGAGCGCTTCAGATTCAACGACTGATCAATACGTTAAATCTGTTTAGTTCGCCATATCTTTGATATTCTGTCCCGATAAATCGCTTCGATACCAAAGGATTATGCTTGTTTTACGGAATCACATCCTCGGCGCAAATAATCCGATCAGAATTTTTGTTTGACGCCGGTGATCCCTGTTCAGAGGATCAGCCAACTCGAGGGGGAGAAAACGTTAAAGCTATCGCGAGATATAGGGGAGATATCGGCGATAATAAGCTACAGTTTGCCAAAAGAGGGTTGTTTTATAGGGTGGATTAAGGTCGAAGGATAAACTTCTTGTACGATTACGTATTTTACTAATCTTCTTCGCGAATCTTATTTTTCCCCATCTATGGGTGTATCGAAAATGAGAATTGACGCTAGAACTATCGCACCAGTTAAATTGACTGGTTTTGCAATTTTATTTTAAAATTCCTACTTCGTGTTATATTTCTTTTCCGCGATGATGTAATGACTTTCGCAACGATAACTAAAAGAATAATATAACGAGTTTTATTTCGTTTTTTATGTATTCAGACTGAAAATAATTTTGTATCAAGGCTACTTATACCAATATCAGTCAAAATGTCTGCTACTTGTCATAGTGTAGAAGGGTCCTGCAATCTGTTTATCGAATCCTAATTAACCAGTTTCCTCGTTTCCTACAACTTCCCACACGTTTTTAAAATTTGTACCGCGTATTGTTCGACATGATGATACCAGTTATCAGGAAAATTCCGGACCAATCGCTAGATGTCAACACTGGCAATACTACACCAGTCAAAATGACTGGCTCTACAATTTTATAAATGTGTCAATCCTCGTTTAGGGATTATGGTCCTAGATGGATTAACAATACCAAAAATGTACTACACAACATGGAATTGCTTCAGTAAGAAAGTAATAAATCAATAAATATACAAATATTCTATTATTACGTATTTTTTAAAGACCAATCATTTGGGCTGGTTCTAGTAGTTCTAGTGTTAAACATTATCGTTTCTCTTAAATCGCCTCAGAATTCGATACATAAATATGTGGTACACAAATGTTACATGAAAGTTTCAATTTCTCGTAATTTTACTACTCGATAGCAGGAAATATTTCTGTCTAACGTCTCGTTTCCATAGAATTCGTTTCGTACAACGCGAGACACGTACACAGAGGAAATTTGATATCTGCAAAGACACGATAAATGTCGTTATGATAAAACTAATGCGAAGGGAACAGATACGGACAAGTCGATAAAACTGGCGCGTGTAATCGTCAAATTTTCTAACGATGCTTTCTTACTCCACATGCTTTTCGTTTCTGAATTATCACTTGAACGAAGGAGATCCTCCTATTCCTTTCAATGTGTAATGCAAGCAACTATATCGAAATAGCAAACACACGAAATTAAGTGTTAAAATATATTACTGCTATTCTTTTCCAATGCGATTTAAATTTACAATCTTCTGGTTTCATAAGAACGTAGTGAGGTGGTATAATATGTCGTCCGTGATAATTGTAGTTGCCGGCAGTAGATGTCGCAGCTGGGGTACTGCTAATTATTCTTTTATCTCGATGCGTGGAAGAAAATAGAACTACGGGCGCCGAGAATCGAACTCGGGTCCCGAACGTTCGAACTTAAAGCGCTAACTTTTTTTTTTTTTTAATCTTTGTTTATTAATTCCAGGTTTTTTACATATTTTTTTTTTACATGATTTTTTTCCAGAATAAACGCTGAATTCTAATTGTAGGGTGGTACAGGCAAAAGTACCGGTACGAGACGGTACGACATAGCCATGCAATATTACATTTTTTTTAGGTTTACACTTGTAACTTAAATTTAAGTCGCTGTAGAGCGGTGCTTACGTACGATATTGTTTTTGTTTTTCTTTCCATCTCTGTCCTGAAAATGCACTACCGTGTCCGCCATTGGCTAGTTAGTATCAAGTGGCGGTATTTGTTGTCGAGTGCCGCCACGGTAGTAAATACGCTTTTTAATTATTAATTCATCGTTAAATTGTTACTTTAGCGGAACTTTAATCAAATTTTTTTTTTTTTTTTTATTTATTAGAATATTTACAATCAATTCTCGTTGAGAATTTTCAGTAACTTAATTTGGCGTGATACAATGACATGGATTATAATAGTTTTATATTGTTGGTTCTAGTAGAAACTAAGGATTTAATCTAGAGGGTATTTTCTTTTTAGTCTGCGGATCTGGTCCGTCGTGTCCAGTAGTTGGGCGACTAATGGGTTGTAGTGGTTGTTGACTCTTGTGTTATATCTGCTTCTGGACTTGTGTATTTCATCTTTGACTGTAGGTATCTTGAAGTCACGGTGGATTGTTTCGTTGGTAACATACCAGGGTGCATTTAATAGAGATCTTAGCGTTTTCGATTTTAATCAAATTTAACATACAGTCAGTATAAATCAAGTATCAAAGCGTACATATTCGTTCGCAACAAATATCTTCTCTAATTTCTATATACATTTTTACATTAATTACAAATACTACCGGTATAATCGTGATTATCTGTCTCGTTACAGTGCTAATACAATTTTTTAATGTTTTATACAGTACGTACGATATGAACGTAAAAGTTTTGCATGGTGAGCGTTCAACTACTATCGGAATTGCGTGCAGGTAAAATCGTTCGCGTGAGATCGAGGAAGTTTGGAAAGACCGTTCTGCACCGAGGCAGATCGGTCCTGCGAAGAGGCTGCTGAGTAATTACAACGTTCCTTCTAGTTGTCCAAATAAACAACTAAACGAATTTCATGGGGTGGCTAGCCGGCTTGTTTTATTATTCCCTTCTTTTGTGCTGCGAAAATATTTCTCCTTTAATTTTCCTTAATTCTTTGGTTACGTGGCTGTAAGCATGTTGCTGGCTAAATCTGTACGCTTGTACACAACGTGTACGTGTGTTTGTGCACCATGGTCGAGCGTGACGAGTTTCCAAGGCTTTGTGACGTTAATCGATGCATTCAACTTGTCCCAGACGAGTAACCCGAAGTAACCCCTGTGTTTAACTATATGGTAAACACCGATTTATTCTTGAGACAGCTTGCTATTTTTAAACTTTGATATTTTTAAGTCTGGAGCAAGGAAACTGATTGATCGGGTAACAGAAGAGTCGAACTTTAAACGTAAATTCTCTTGCCCATTCGTTTATCGGATACGTTTGTTGATATTTATTTGTCTAGATATTTATTGTCGAGGTTATTAGATGTATAAGGAGAGAAAACGCGTGGATAAAGTGTAGGGTACAAAATATATATATTTAATTTAATAGAGAAGTGCAATAATAAGTAGGAATACAATTTGAGCTGGTCCAGATCCGCACGCTAGCAGCGTTACCTTATAACTGAAAAACCCCTAAGCCAACGTCGCCTGTCTACTGTTTATGGTCTGCCTTCCTGCTATTCTTTTGTCTATATGCTGTCGATGGCTTCAGCGCTCGAGAAAACTAAAAAGACCAGATGTGGAGTTTTCGTAGAAGTGGAGACCACTTCAACATTTATTTATTTATTTGCCGCTTCGAGAATTTAATTCTCGAATCTTTTTTTTCCTTAGATAATTAACTCGAAAAAAGTGAACAGAAACGAACGTTTGAGCGGATCTGCGAAGACGAAGGGAGACGATCATCCTTATCACGCGTCTTTTTAATTCCATCCGTGTAAAATTATTTTGATCAACTTTCACGAGTCACGCGTTAAATCGATGTGTTAACGCGTCGATATGTTATGAATCGCATTGAAATTCTTTCATTGTGTCAATAACAGTCGCTTCGTTTGATCAAATCGTTTCGGAGATACACAAAACCAAAGCAGATAATATACGCAGAATGTAGCAGGCAAGAGACACGGATAGTTCGGTCCCTGAAACGCTCAAAATGAAATACCTAACGTAATATCACAGTGGCTACGAAATTATTGAGCTTAATTTTCCAATTAAGCGTCTTTTAATCGGGTTCTACGTTTCATTTTCATAGTATGAAATTTTCGATAGTCACACGAGAATGCTACAAAATGAAATGAAATTTAACATGCTTGGACCTAACTAATTAGATCCGTTTTTCGAATACCATAATAGACGCAATGGTGTGCAAATATCTTTGGTAGCCACCGTAGCTATTAACCACAGTCGATGGATAATCGGGCTATTTGTAATTAAGATAATTACCTGACCGCCGACCATGCCTTGACGTAGCCTAACCAAGTCAGTTTGACTCCAGGCGCTCTTGCTCCAAGGCGCGACCTGTCGCAGATCCTTGTCGAAATCGAATTCGGCCAGCTGGTTGTGAACGAAGTTTCTAATGTTCCAGGGCAGATCATTGTGGCCGTCGATCAAAGGCACCTCGGAAAGAACCTGTCGCACGGTCTCCAACCTTTCCTTGGGCGATGTCAGGTGTGCAGTCTCGCCATCGGCTGGTCGTGGGCCAACTTTCCCGACCCAGCTTCCGATTGACAGTATGATCACGCTTGCTGTCCAGACACCGCTCTGACCGCCACACTGGAACACCGGTTCGATTATCGGTGGTTAGTCGGCAATTATCGAAGAACATTCCAACAATTGCGATAATAGTAAGTTAGCTCGGAGGTTGTGGAATTCCGTGGGCGGAGGAAAATATTTGAATGTTTGATTCATTCCCGGTCAGAGGAATGTTGCAGCTTTTGGTGTCGGATGATTAATAGATCGCGAACGATCTATAGAAGTTCATATGTTTTTCCAGTACGATTGGAAAAATGGAATTTAAGCTGTGAGAGAGGAATTTGTCTCAATTGTAAAATATCGTAACTTTCGACGAGTTATACATTTTTATATTAGCTTGTCCGGAAAGTGTCTTTCTTTTACGGACGTGTGTTTTACAACAACGCATCTTTATACAAACATGAAACATAATCTGTCGAACGTCGTAATCTCTGTCTTGATAGAACAAAATGGATCAAATAGGTAATTCGATAAAATAATGTAAAACGGAAAATGTTGTGCATCCATTATTTCCTTATAAAACGAAAGAAACTTTTCGGACGACCTAATACATCGTATGCATTCTATTTCTCCAGCTTTAAGTTTCTCGTAAATGCATGAAAATCCGCAGTGACAGATGTGAGGCTGCGATTTAAACACGTAAGAACGTACAGGAGGTAAAGCAAATTTTATTGTGTTTTGTATTGTTTGAATTGTTTTGTATCGATGAAGATATATATGTTTAAGTGTTAGTATTGGATACAAGATGAGATACGTGTGTTTGGGATGGCAGTTTGGATAAGCGTGGGTCTTTGGATGCTCTAATTAAATTATGAGAACGAGTGAGAGTCAGAAATATGTAAGCCAAGTCCTTTTTCTAGGCTGTGAAGCCGAAAAATAAATAAATAAATATATATATGTATATTATAATATTTAAAAATTGAACAAACATTTGTCGTTGTTGCATTGGTCGTTGAACTGTATTTTTGACAGTTTTTATAAAATTTAAAGAAGTCGAAAGAATAAATGTATATTTTTCTATGCTAGCTGCAAGTTGTATTTTTTAAAAAAACCATTGAATGGAACACATACGATGCAACAAATACAATAGCAAAAGAGAGAAACTTGGACAACTCCGTCGATTTAAACTATTACAATTTCTGTCCTTAATAAACATATACATTATAGTACTTAAAAATAAAACAAATATTTATTTAGATTCTATTTCTTTAGTCGTGCATAGAGAAACCTTAAAAAATAATTAGAGATGACGTTAAGAAGAATGTTGCAAAGGCTGAAGAAAGAAAGAAAGAACACAATTTTTGAAGATTAAAAATTTCAAATATATGGAAAACTTTGAAATACAATATGTAAAAATATGGGTTTAGAAATATAGAATTTTTGCAGATTTAAAGATATTAGAAAATTTCATATCGAAGGTATTTGATTAAATCACGTGGTAGAAACTGAAGAAGAAGATTAAACGACATACTTATTGATATCACGTTTCTTACATATGTGTGTATATAACGCGTGTGAAGAATGTGAATATTTTCAAAGTTATGGTGGCTGAAAGTTTCCCAGTTATCGAATGAACGTATACGTATATAGCTATGTAGACACATATACATAATTTGAATTCCATTAGTTACGAAGAATTTACCCCCTCGAATTTACGCGTCTTTTCCAGTAGCGAGGTGAAATTACGTTTTGGGATCCTTCCAGGCAAACTTGGGCCATATGATTCTAACAATTTACTGGCGGATCATGGTTTTATGACTGCCATTAGGGACGGTTCTGTAGCTAATCGTACGAGCCATAAATACCAAGTGGAGAATAAGTTTTTTTACTTAATTCCTCTGACGTTGGCGAATAAACTTTTCTCATTTTGGCTTGGACGATTCGTTACAAAGAACGTGAAAAAATGATGTATCAGAGATATAGTTTATTAAATTTCTTCGATTGAATTGACAACATTGAAACATTTGTCGTTCGAAGGTCTGTTAATACAAAATGAAATAAAACAAATAATTAAAGAAATTTCATAATTTAACGGACAAATTTAACTTGGAAATGAACGAATTAATAAATTTATAATGATTAATTCCTTGCCGAAAGGATTGTTCAAATACATATTTAATGCTTATCGATGAAAAACACAATCCGAAGAAACGAAATGAATAACGTTATAAAACCCTAACAGTACGCGGCAGATATCATCAAAAACAGGTCTGAATACGCTTCTATAAACGTGTCCTAATTAATTTCACTTCTGCCCAATTACTGCCAAACTCCCTTCCGTTCCATTACCCGAGAATCAGCTTGATTAGAGCTTCATCGATCCTGAGATTCGGTTATCGAAGATCTTTCTCGGTCGTAACCTCAGCCAAATCCAGACTATGGTTCAATCAAGCGATTGACCAGCTAAACTCGCAGTTATGACGGTCAAACCGAAAATGAAATCGCAGAGTGCACACCGGTATTCGCCAATGTCTATCCAATTCTTTCTGCTACCTTGTCGAAACGTACGATAAATGTTTTAACAACATGTATTTTTCTTTCCAATAATCACGTAAACATATATCGAAGATAAATCGTAGATTAGAATTTGTGATCGTGAATGTTTTTCAATTCGAATATTTCTTTCGTAGTAGTCGATTTTTCGATGCCGGGAAAATAGCGAAGGCGTCGATTTGACGTCGTTTAAGGCCGAGGCTAAACTATGGCAACGGAGCATAAAAATTGCAGTTCAACGAACGAATCCGTACGTCATGTTCAAAGATATCTCGAGTGACAATAAAATTGCTTCGATCGTTACTTTCCATCTGAATACAGAGATTTTATAATAGCGGCGGGGAATGTATCTCGCCGATATAATCCAACTGGATGTAAAATGTAATCCAACTGGGGATGTCGTGCGCACTCTCAGCCAGGGATTCTCTAAAGAGAGAAAAGGAACGCGATACCCAAAGAGCTGAAGGTGAGCAACGGTAGCTGAAGAGGACCGGGGAAAGCTTTGATGTTTTCGTCCAGAAATAATTTACTGTTTCATCCTGTGAGTTGCAAATATTCCCAGGGACACGGTGAACTGTCATCGCGATGCTGCAGGAGCTGAATAGTTTATGATCCTCGTCAAAGGAGCACGAATTCCTTTTCGCGGAACGTCTGTTCAAGGTACGAGCTTTTCAAAGCACGTCAGAATGCACGATGGAGAAAAAGGGATCGCTTTATCTTTCCTTTCCAATTATTCTGCCCTCTGTCCGGTCCTCGATCGAACACAGGGAAATTCTGTTTCCTTTTTTTATTCGTCGAATTATTTAGAACCGAGAGAAATGAAGTTCTAACGATTATTATTGATTTCAATTTAACAGCGACGGTTTAATTTTATCACAATTGTTATCGACAATTGAGAGGAATAGAATCGTAATGATTATCAACGATGATGACTAAATTATAACGATGATTCGATATGATTAGTTCGTTAGCGGTTCTGTAATTTTATTATATTTGTTATTGAAAACCGAGAGGAATAAAATTATAACGATGATTATTATCTTTGGAGTATTCGCGTTTGTTTAATTTCATTTGTTACGGCGAACCGAGGGCAATGGAATTGCGACGGTTATTATCATCTGCGAATACCAATGATTATTTAATTGTATTATATTCGTTATTCAGAATCAAGCGGAATAGAGTTGCAGCGACTATTATTAATTCCAGTATGTTAGTAATTCTGTAATTCCATTTCATTATTTTTTCGACAATGTAGATATTTTTAATTGACCAGGATGTGGCGGCACTCGACCACAGAAATTTTCAACGGCTTCGCGACACAAAGCGCTATACCTTCAAAGCGTAAGGCCTAATGTACCATCGATATCTCTACGGTTCTTTCGTCGAATATTCGAAAGAATGCATACGCAGCAACCGTCGCGGACTTGTAATAAACGCGCGCGTAGTGGGGATGGATATCGAGTGGCAACAAAGAAAAGAATCTGTTTGGTTTGGAACCAAAAGGTTCATTCTGCCCCGAGCTGCGAAGTGCGAAAGGTTAAGCGAAGCCAACACAATTAGAGAAACGGGTTATTTACTCTTGATAGTTCGGTGTTAATCGTTACTTGTTATTAATCGTGGTTAATCGTTATTTATTGTTAATTGTTAAGAGTTTAATAAACGTTATTGTTGAAAATCAAGAGTATTTCTTGTGGGCACCTTCACCGACGATCACCTTGTCACGTAAGAAAATGACAGGAAAATAATAATTAAAAAATGTTGGATTTTTGAACCAAAGTTCGAGATACCGTTATTCTATATTAAGATTACAAGTGTGCGACTAGACCGTTACCGAAAGACTGAAGCCTCGATCAAGCCCAGTCCTTCTAGATGTTCGTTTATCTATGCCTACGTGCCGGATTCATATTCATTTGTTTGGGAGTCGGTGTCGTGTGCAAGATGGTTCAGGTTTCCTGAGTCGATTGGAGATATTTGTCGACGTTACAACCTCAAGGATATTCTGGTTAACAATAATCCATAAAGAAGCTATTATTTCGAAAGAATTTCTTTGGCAAGTGAAAATTGACCGATCGGGGAAACAAATTTTCAGAGATCCTGTAAGTCGATAACGTTTAGAAGGAAATTTCTATTACCGATAATCGTCATAAGGATTCGGAAAGATATAAAATTATTCAAATTGAGGAACAAAACTTTCTACAGTTGATAATAAATTGCGAATAATAATACAAAATGGAAATAAAAGTAGCGAATTTATTATACAAATTCACGATAACGTTACGGTTGGTTGGTCATCTACTTGATGAAGTTACATTGCTGTCAAACTAGAAGAAGTTATTACATGTATATTAACGTATTGTAATATCGTGGACGAAAGCCTAAGAAATATCGGGCGAACCATAAACAACGTCGCGAGAAAGCCGAAGTGGCAACAGGCCCAACAATGTATCGTCGATTCTTCGATCTAATAGTTTCGTGGAAAAGGCTTGCGTGACTCTAGCCACGAGCGGTTGCGGAACACGTGCGTGGTGGGGGTAAGATAAAAGACAAAGGAATGCTAAGGGAGAAAGACGAATTAACTGTCAGTGTGAGTTGAGAAGTCAGAGAGTGCGAGCTGAGAAGCCAGAGAGTGTGAATCGAGAAGTCCGGGAAATAGTGTTGCTAGTGATAGTGTTCGATTTCTTTTTTTTTTTTATTTTATGTGACACTAGCGTTGCCGAAAGAGCGTGATCCGTGTGAGAGAGAACCGTGGTGACGAGAGTTGTAAATTAATTATTTAGTTGTCTCAATTATAGTACGTTATTATATTTAGTTCACGTTAAATAACCATCGTTTCCTGTTTAACCGACACCTGTTTAATCCATTTTAAATAAATTAATAAATAAGGATCCTACATTATATTTCGACAAAATAAGTATAAAACGTTAAAAAAAAGCTGTCCGCTTGATTGGATCAAAAAATTTCAGGACACGTTCGAACATAATTGTGAATTAATTTATGATACGTGCTTGCACATTAAATGCGGGAGCAGAGTATATGGTTGATTTTCGCATCGTTGTTCGTCAAACAAGATCATGTCACCGCTGGCAATTCGTCAAAGAAATGACGAATTGCCTCTTGCCAACAGAATGATCGATCGAAGTAGTTTGATTAAAGAGGAAGATCACCCGTCCGAATTCGTTTACGTGGAGGACAAACTTCCATTTTTAATACATCCCAAGTTGAGACCGGATGGAATCGGCAAGGAAGAAATAGTAATTCAAACACTGAGAGAAAGGTCTCATAGTTACACACACGTAAACCTCCATTAACAGATTTTTCCAACACGCTCTCAGCTTTCTTCCCTCGATAAGATGAAGCTTCGCTACACCGAATTATGGAGAACGTAAATCCGGGAGAAAAATTGCGTTGCATTGTGGAAAATACCGAAAAATGATATCTTATTGATTGAAAGAAAATTTATTAAATAATTTTTTCTCCCGAGGATTGTTATTTAAAAACTTTCAAATTAATAACGCGCGAAGGAAATTTTTTATCTCGCAATCTCACACCTTTCACCATAAATTTCATTTAGAGAAACACAAAATTATAAGAATCACATGCTCGAATTAACGATATAAAAATTACTAAAATTACTAATTACTATGAAATGATTATATAATATTTATTCTTATAATTATTGCACAAATATGAAACGATATCTACAATGGCAATCTGGTAACAGCAAAATAGTAAAATATAAAAATAGTAAGAGTAAAATCCGAACAGAGTACAGAGCGTTGAGTACAGTAGTCGTTTTATATACAAGAGGGATTAACACAGTTAGATACCGTACACGAAAGAAGGAGAAACACTGAAGTGCTGAACAACGTCGTTTAGTGGTATCTAGTATCTGACCAAACGGGAACTTGTGCTACTTACTCGCCAGACTGCGGTAGCATTGTTGCGTCTGATATAACGTACGCTTTTCTACTAGCTCCTAAGTTGCAAGTCTGCGGCAACAGAGCGGCGGTCCTTCGAATTTCCTGGGTTCTTATGGGAATATGGGTAAGATATAAAATTTCGACTTGTCTTCGCAGTTTAAGAAGACATTTTCTCTTCAATTCTAGACAGTGAATCTGTTAACATAGATCGTTATCCAATACCGAATCGTCCAAACTTAGACTGTGCTTTGTTTAATACTTTAGTAGATGCAATTTTTTTATTGCTACGAGAATTATATATATATAATATTATAATCATTTATAATTAGCAATTATAATATACGAGCATTATTACAATATTTATTATAATATTATTTTATGTAATAAAACGGAGATAGGTTTTCAAGGACCCTAAATATCAAGAATATTAATCCTAATGAATATATACAAAGATCTAATTAATTCTAATAAATATAAAATAAATATAAAATAATATTACAATAAATATTGTATTTCATATACTACATTATTTACCGATACTATAATTAGCAATTATAATATACGAGCATTACAATATTTATTATAATATTATTTAATGTAACAAAACGGAGATAGGTTTTCAAGGACCCTAAATATCAAGAATATTAATCCTAATGAATATATACAAAGATCTAATTAATTCTAATAAATATAAAATAAATATAAAATAATATTATAATAAATATTGTATTTCATATACTACATTATTTACCGATACTATAATTAGCAATTATAATATACGAGCATTATTACAATATTTATTATAATATTATTTCATGTAACAAAACGGAGATAGGTTTTTAAGGACCCTAAATATCAAGAATATTAATCCTAATGAATATATACAAAGATCTAATTAATTCTAATAAATATAAAATAAATATAAAATAATATTACAATAAATATTGTATTTCATGTACTACATTATTTACCAATACTATGTACTTTACATAGCAGAATGGTTAACGGAAATAGTTTTTCAAGGACCCTAAAAATCAAAAATATTAATAACACAGGAAGAAAATTCAAATTATAATATTTAAGGAGTGAAAAAAGCAAAACTGTCGAAAGCAAGTTCAACGTTATTAAAAGAAGCTTCTTAAATTTAATAAATTAAAAATTCAGATCTCGCGATTGTATCATTTTATTCTCGTTTTCTTCCAACATGCTGATAAGAGCAGTTCCATCGCTTTTTCACGAATTAAATTTGTCTAACAGGAAATCACTCCGCCTTCTTTCGGCTCTGGCAGAACGAAGAACGATAGAAAGGTCGAAAAACCGGTCGGCAGGCGTGCATAAAACATAAATAAAATTTAATCAAAGTGCCCAGGTGGTAACGCCGAATCCTCGAAAATGAATTCCATTCGGGACAAGATCCTCCTCTCGATCCGCCTTCTACATTCCCGATTAACACCCCCTCGTAAAAATTCCAATATCGGCTAGCTTCTACGACGACTACATATCGTCCAACGTCGAAAAATCTCTCACGATTTGGCATCGATACGGAATCGTCTCGCGATTTACATCCACCGGACGTTTTTATTAAAAGATCGTAAAAGACCTTCGTGCAGTTTTCTCCATTCGTTAACTTCGCCGATGTACACGATGTTCGTTTGAAAACCTCACGTCCGATTATCTGGAAAGTTACGTGTTTTAGGAAAAGATGTTCGAAAGAAAAGTTTCGCGGTTTCGAGCGGTAAATTATTCGAAGGTTTTATTTATTTCTTTCTTTTTATACGTTTTCTTTACGGATTTTTATTCCACGACTAAAAGGAAGAAACTTTTACGGGAAACATCTTTTTATCAGGCTTCATTTTGATAGATATTTTTTGAAATAAAAATTTATTTCAATTCTTGTTACGTTCGAAGCAGAAGAAGGAAAATTATTTTTTCCTGAAACACGTAGTTTTCGTGATAATAGGACGCGATCTTTTCAAATGAACGTATGCCACCGTCTAAAAGTATTCAGACATCTTTCTTAATTTTCTAAAGTGTAAATTAATGATCAATTTCAGGGATCAAAAGATCGAACGATTTTATTCCTTGACCGCGTGTTAAAGCATTCGTTGCTATTTAAAAAATTCAAAGGTATAGCATTGAAAGAACGGAGATTGCAATGTTCACGATTCACGGACTTTGATTATAATCTAAAACTAAGAGACTTCGTAATTACAAGAGATCAAATACTACTAAACGTGAATTATCAAAAATCAGATCTCGTAATATACGACGCGAGGAAATTCATTTTCCAAAGCTAACGCAGCAAGAAAATCCGTACCCGTAATAATCTTACAAAACCATCTTATTTGTTAATTCTTCGGAAAACTGCGTTCCTTGAATCATATTAAATTCGATCGTATCTGTTGTCGTTAATAATCAACAGCAATTAATAGTAATTAATAATTTTCTACAATTTGATTTTCTATTTTAATTCTGCTTGAAACGATATTAACAGATACAGCGATTATTTGCTTAGTTTCTGTTTCCTTCGTCGCGTCCATGGAAATACAAATTAGCATACAAATACGCAGTCTACCGCTCTAAAGTTCGCCACACGAATCAAACGAGAAGACGCGCGAAATCAAAGAAATGGAAAGAAAATTCCATCTCTATCGTTGATGGACATCGAGGACTGGCCAGCATCCAAATATCGAGCGTAATAAAAGGTCGTATTAAGCGAACATGGTCGAAGAAAGTCAGGGACGTTTCTGCGAACAAAGAACGATCTCTATCGATCTACGTTCGAATCGATGACCTGTATCGAGACGAGATTCCGTGAAACCACAATGAGGTAGTTACAACGGTCCGAAAAGTCAGCCAACGATTTCCCTTTTATTTTTCTCTGCTCCTCTATCCTTCGCTATTTATTTCTCCTCTGTTTCTTCTCCTTCTTCGATACTGTATTTCGATCGTTTGCCTCGAATCGCTTATATATCGTTACCTCGAACATACAAGCCGAAATTTAATGCGTTCTACGAATTTATCACTTTGCTGGCAGAGACAGCTACTTCGAGGCCGCACAACGGGAGACAAGAACACGCCGGAGAAATATATTTCTGAAGCCCCGGAGGCGAGGTATTTTTGTTTTAACCCGTTTCCTTCGCCGGTGTGGCGGGCTTTTATGCTTTATGCGTGGCCTGTACGCGGCAGCGGTGTCGCGTACCTTTGGAATTTTGATAAGTCGTGGATTTTGGAATGGATGTTTCCCGCTTATTTCGCTTTTGCGCGCGATGCAACGGTTTGTTGCTCGAACGCAGAGGAATCTCGGTGTCGCGATTCCAAATCGAGGGAATTGCGAGAGACGTCTTAACGGTGTTTGTTTTCCTCTAGCCATTAATTAGGAAACTCGATAGTTTGCCCGAGTTTTCTCTATTTGGTAAAAGTAACGTCAAACTAGTCCTTTAGTTTGTGTGTCCGATTAGAATGTAAAAATATGAAGCGTAAAATAACGCGATAGTACGAAGTATTTGTCAGGAAGAGGGTGAAATTAGTCGTTGCGTTTGTTTGATTATAAGGATTATAAAAATGTAACGTGATAATAGGAAATATTTGTTGGGAGAAATATTAAATTAGTTGTTGCGTTTGTTTGATTATAAAAATTGTAAAAATGTTACGTGATAATAGGAAGTATTTGTTAGGAAGAATATCAAATTAGTTGTTGGCATAAGATTCGTTTGATTATAAAAATTATAAAAATGAAACGTGATAATAGGAAATATTTGTTGGGAGAAATATTAAATTAGTTGTTTGTTTGATTATAAGAATTATAAAAATGTAACGTGATAATAGGAAGTATTTGTTAAGAAGAATATCAAATTAGTTGTTGCCATAGGATTCGTTTGATTATAAAAATTATAAAAATGTAACGTGATAATAGGAAATATTTGTTGGGAAGAATATTAAATTACATGTTGCGTTTGTTTGATTATAAAAATTATAAAAATGTAACGTAATAATAGGAAGTATTTGTTAGGAAGAATATCAAATTAGTTGTTGCCATAAGATTCGTTTGATTATAAAAATTATAAAAATGTAACGTGATAATAGGAAATATTTGTTAGAAAAAATATCAAATTAGTTGTTGACATAAGATTCGTTTGATTATAAAAATTATAAAAATGTAATGTAATAATAGGAAGTATTTGTTAGGAAGAATATCAAATTAGTTGTTGCCATAAGATTCGTTTGATTATAAAAATTATAAAAATGTAACGTGATAATAGGAAATATTTGTTAGGAAGAATATTAAATTACTTGTTGCGTTTGTTTGATTATAAAAATTATAAAAATGTAACGTAATAATAGAAAGTATTTGTTAGAAAAAATATCAAATTAGTTGTTGCCATAAGATTCGTTTGATTATAAAAATTATAAAAATATAACGTGATAATAGGAAGTATTTGTTAGGAAGAATATCAAATTAGTTGTTTGTTTGATTATAAGAATTATAAAAATGTAACGTAATAATAGCAAATATTTGTTGGGAGGAATATTAAATTAGTTGTTGCGTTTGTTTGATTATAAAAATTATAAAAATGTAACGTGATAATAGGAAGTATTTGTTAGGAAGAATATCAAATTAGTTGTTTGTTTGATTATAAGAATTATAAAAATGTAACGTGATAATAGGAAGTATTTGTTAAGAAGAATATCAAATTAGTTGTTGGCATAAGATTCGTTTGATTATAAAAATTATAAAAATGTAACGTAATAATAGGAAGTATTTGTTAGGAAGAATATCAAATTAGTTGTTTGTTTGATTATAAGAATTATAAAAATGTAACGTAATAGTAGCAAATATTTGTTGGGAGGAATATTAAATTACTTGTTGCGTTTGTTTGATTATAAAAATTATAAAAATGTAACGTAATAATAGGAAGTATTTGTTAGGAAGAATATCAAATTAGTTGTTGCCATAAGATTCGTTTGATTATAAAAATTATAAAAATGTAACGTGATATTAGGACGTATTTGTTAGGAAGAATATCAAATTAGTTGTTGTCATAGGATTCGTTTGGTTATAAAAATTATAAAAATGTAACGTAATAATAGGAAGTATTTGTTGGGAGGAATATCGAATCAGTTTATAAATTCCAGCGTCTGTTTGATTATACCCGCCTGTATTGCAAGATAAAAATATGAAGTATGACGTAACGTAATAACACGAAACACCTGTTAGGAAGAATATCAAATTAGGTGCTGTGTTTGTTTGATTATAACGTGAAAATACGAAGCGTAACGTAATGTAATAATACGAAATATTTGTTAGGAGCTATATCAAATTAGCTCATAAATTCCTGCGTCTGTTTGATTATATCGGCCTGTATTGTAAGATAAAAATATGATGTATGACGTAACGTAATAACACGAAACACCTGTCAGGAAGAATATCAAATTAGTTCATAAATTTTTGCGTTCGTTTGATTACAAGATAAAAATATGAAGTATGGCATAACGTAACAATATATGGAACATCCGTTAAGAAGAATATCAAATTAATTCATAAATTTCTGTGTCCTAGAAATATTTGTTAGAAAGATTATCAGACTGTTTCGCGAGTTTCTGCATTAGTTTAGTTATAACGAGAACCAAAGCTACGAAGTTTGTGTTATTGTTTAAAAAGTTTGGAATTATTATTTACGATTCTTTGTTATCTTCATGATAACATTTTAATATAAATGATCATTGCAAACGGGCTTGTAACAACGCATTTTAAAGCTTTCCACAAAGAGTAGCTTTTACACGCGTGATACATCAAATTTGTATAAATTCGTTGTACGATACCACACAATAGCCAATAGCGTGTATATTTTTCTATATTTCCGTATGCGTGAAAAATTCCTTATTTGAATATAACGTTTCTGGAATGAACGGAGTATCACTCTCAACCACACACGTATAACATGCGTATCGTAGCCTCCATTTTATTCCAGCAAAATTTTCTATGTATTATTCATTAAGCACGCATATCCTCCATCTAATAGCATATTTTAATCTTTGTTTTATTCTAACGAAGCTTTCTATGTAATTATTCGTTAAATGCATATACGTGTCGCGCGTATAATGCCATATTTTAATACTTGTTTTAGTTTAGTAAAATCTGTTTATTACACATTGCGTACACGTATCCAGTGCGCGATGGTACATCTTAATTTTCATTCTATTTCAGCAACATTCTCTACGCAAAATATTCGTCAAGTACGTACTAACATCGTCCATTAAAAAATATATATATTTGTTGCTATATGTATGCTATAGCATGGCAACATTTTCCGTGGCATTCGGATGGCAAACTCTCGGCAGGAAAAGTTGACGTTAAAAAAAAGCTGAAACGCGAACAGAAATTATCGACCATAGCAAATAACTTAGCGAACGATGCTATTATCGAAATTTCCTCGGTTCCAACGAAACGAATTCGCTTTCGTAAATTCGACGAAGGCTTTGCGAACTGGCGGAAAGGCAATACGTTTTCACTTTGACGCGGTTTTATCGATAGCTCGACAGAAAGCTGCAGGGAAACTCGTAAACTTGGCGATGTCGGTTATCGGGTTTAAACAGCGTTTATCTCGTTTAATCGACGTTTTAACGGCCGGCCAGCCAGGCATCGAATTATCGCGTGGAAATTGCGACTCTTCCGAACGAAAATAACGCCTGGAGCCTCGGCTTTATTAGCCTCGCGATTTCCTCCGACTCGAAATCGAAGAACGCAGACCCGTTTATTTCGTTCAGAGGCAAACGTACAGGTCACCGGTCACGTTTATAGAGCGTTTCGATCCGACCGTTCTACGAGCCACGAGTATTGTTCGTTTCATAATTGACGAAGCAATTCTGCGGATCGAGGCAAAGCCTCGATTGTACGAAAAGCCTCGACCGTGAAACGAGGACAAAACAAACGAAACGAGCTCCCCCATCGAGATCTATGGGGCTATGGTTTTGTCGCCGAATGCTTTTCCGAGCAAAACTTTGCTTCGAAAGAAGTGGTTAGGACCGTGACATCTAATTTTATGCGAATTTAAGATTATTATCTTTTCGTCACTGATTCGTCGACCTGTGACGATGGTATAAATTTTAAATTGCTGTTTTTGCATTTAATTTGTTCGCCTGTGTATAGCGTAGATTGTAATCGATGGTTCGGCAAAAGTCAATAGGATTTGTCGGTAACTGGAGACTTTCGATGATTTTTTGAATATTTTTGGAATTATTCGATCGAATTAATATCGAGTTTGAAATTATTTTTCCGCGTGTAATTCGTTTATCTATATATAGCGTAAACTTTAATTAATTTGTCTGTGGTTCGATGTAACGGTTAATCGAATTCGTTGTCTCATTAAAGAATTTTCCACGATTTTTTCGAGTTACGAGCTTCTGATAGATCTCTAATTTGGATTCTCGATTACTTTTTGGGATTAATTCGCTTTTCCAATGTATGGAATAAATATTAATGTAATTGTTCTCGTACGTAATATAAGCTATAATCTGATTTTTGTATATTTCGATATATAAATTAATTAAATCTGTTGGCGATCATTGGCTTTTCAGAAACTTTAATCGGTTTGCGATACCGGTATCCAATTTTGTAATAGATTATTTTTCTGCAGTCAGTGTGAATTTTAATTTATTTCCCTATACGCGGCACGAATTTTAATCTATTTTTTTCTGGTTTATTGTAAAAATTGCCACTTCCATCACTTTCCCGACTGTGCTTTCCTCGAAATCGGTTAAACCGATCGTTTGCTTCAAAAACAACGGCCACAAACAAGATTCTCTTATCCAAAAATCAAGTAGCATTTATCGTGGCAAGATTATTCTTTTAAGGTCACCGAATATCTGATCTATAAGAAATTTTTAATAAAAACATCCTCAGAAGCTATTATAATAAAATCAATTACCTTCGATTGCCTTCCAAAATTAATTACCTTCGATACGAAAGAGGAGAATCAAATTTAACATAATCGCAGTATCTTTGAAACAGGAACGAAGCGTAATTAATACGTGCATATTCAATTAATACGTGCATATTGCACAGATAATAACCATAGAAGACCGAAGGTACGGCGGTACGCTTGGTCGAGCGTGGAATAGCTTTTTCCTTCTTATAATACCTGTTCCATTCCGTTTCGTTTCATTTCATTTCTCCAAGGTCACCGGCCAACGACCCAGAAGAATTATACTACGATCTTTTTAACAGCGTTCCACTCGAGAAGAAAGTGAAACAGTCGTTTGCGCGTAGACGCGTAATCTTTGCCTATTTCTGCACGTTTCACCGACAGCAACGACCATCGTAACAGAGAAAGCAGAACAGCGAAAACAGAATACGAGAAACTCGAGCGCTTTGTTACGAAATAGCCTCGTAACGTTCGAAATTGCACGATTGCCAGGCTGGCGACCGTAAAAAAATCTTAAAGGGCGATCTTATTTTTAACCGACTTTTTTCCCTTCCTATTTCACGGGCATTTGTTCCGTCGAACTTCACAAGTAGAAGCGTAATTTACAAAGTAAAACAACAAGAAAAAGTACGACGAATTCGAAGCGAGTTTTCAAAATCGTAAACCACCACACTGTTCCAGTTACCGAGGAATTTACGTTCGCATCATTCGTCAAAGTATCTGAGTATTCGCCATATAGAAAGCTTTTATATGCATGTCGCACGCGTTACGTAAAACGTTTTGAAATTTCATTAGCACTGTAATTTACCAAATGTCCAGTTGGATAAATTCTAAAGTACGAATTAAATAATAAAAAGAAAAAAAAAAAAATTAGCACCGTTAGGAGTCACGGCCTGGCGTGGTCGCGCATATGGATTTTGTGAAACTAATTCAAAAACGCGTATAGAAATCACAGTTGTTAATACAGAAATGTATCGTTCCTCTGGTTTTATCAATTAATTGACAACTTTATTTGTCGCGATGCGTGTTTGTGATTTAAAAAAATATATTGAATCTTTTCTAAAAACCCAGGGAACACTGTCTTGTAAAAACTGAGAATGGGCCGAATTATATCGCTATGATTTTCAGTTAGCCGATCGGCAAAGAAAACAACCAGTCCTTAACAGACCGAAACGTTCAATTCTATCGATTGGTGAATATTTAACGAAAAATTCGTCGAAACAATCACGATCGTATAAAACTGACATGTTAATAACAATAATAATACGTTTATCGATAATACGAATAATATCAATAACAATAACATGTTTTTTATAATACCATGCTACTCTGCATTCTTTACAGACTCGAATCTTTTCCAGCAATATTTTCGAATTACCAAATCACGTGCCGAGCTGCTCGATAAAGTGGATGCAAGTAAGTGGAAATCTAAGAGTAAATGCCTGCGCATAAGGGAAACGAATTGGAAATTTCTGCGATCGCAATTCGCGTTACGTGACCGTCTACACGGTATTTCATGGAAATTTCTCCAGAGACCCGGATGCACAGCCAGGACGAAGACGCCGGATCCAAAGATGATTCTACGTGTGTCCCCGAAACATCACGATCCGTCTTGCCCGGTGGACAAATTTTCCACGTTAGGTTAGGTACGTAGATGCCGGAGGGACCATCCCTGAGAACCTCGACAACGTGTTTCGTGTCGAGATTTGCAAAAGTAGAAGTTGAAACACCAGAATAGAAAGAATAAATTTTTTATGAATATTTACAACGGCGTGCGGAGATTTTTAATCTCGTCCGTAATCTCCGGCTCCTAATAAGAATTCTTACGAACGTGTACATCTAAAGAAAATGAAATTTCGCAGGTTTTTAATTAGCGACTAAGCGCTTTCGTAAGTGAGTTTGTCTTTTGAGAGAATATTTTTGCCCACTCATCGGCCATCGAGCGTACTTTTGATGCGATAGAACGTTCTTAGAGAAAGTTTAATGGGATCAGATAGAATTAGGATCTTCTTCTTCTGCAACTTTTAGTTTTGCTATGTGGTGCGCGTGTTCTTGCACGCTGTTCTTTTTTTTATCATAAATAATCATACTATTTTTAATGTATCTTCTTTAAACAACTTTGCCGAATTTTCTAACACTTTGTTACGAACAATCACATACAACTTCCTTTTAAATATTCCTCTTTATTGATGTGTGGTATAGTTAGTTAATTTAAGGGGACGGTTCAAATCAGCCTGTGATTTTGATTGTTTCGTGTCAAGAAGCTATTGCGTTACATTTCTATATCATTTTCCTCTCCTACAAACTGCTACACTGCATGTACTTTTCTCTTCCTCTTCCCTCACCTTTAATCTTATACCAACGGTCAAAGAAGAAATCGGCAGGTACCCAGAAAATACAAGGAAAGAACGGCAACACATCCAAACCAGCTGGCTGCTGAAACGAGCAAAACTCTCACAGAAAGAAGACTAAAAAGAAAACACCCCACTTACCTCACCAAGGAAATAAAATAGTCATCAAACTGGAAGATGGTATCTTGGGGGTAACCATCCACATGTTATCTAGCAATTAAGTTAGACAAATTTACCAAATGTCCAGCTGAACAAATTGTAAAGTACAAATTAAATAATAAAAAAATCCTTTTATCTCATCTTTCCAGCGAAATCAATTCGCAACAGCGACTCCGTTGAAGAATGGATTTCTTACCACACTTATTCCAAGAAAATGTTAGAAGTTACATAAGAACGCTGTTCTTTGTTAAATATCAGCGCAATGTCTGACGAAACGCGAAGGAGGATAAGCGATTTCTGCGTGATATTTACGAAAAAATGGAAAGATCGTTCCTCCAGCGATCGACGCTATCTACTTAAACGTCACCGTGCGTGATTGGGCAAAGAAATTAATATTCAAGACGTATCAAGCTTCAAGAAAGCTGCGCGTTGATCTTTGTCCCGAATCCTCGTTCAAATGCCGCTACGAGATGAAATAACAAATCGTGACACGTGGCAGATAAATGGACGCACCGCGAGACCATCGAAAAGATGCACGTCTCAAGCCTTGATTTAAACGAGCAACGTAGCGAGTTCTGTCGTATCACCGCGCCAGTATTTTTCAAATTTTGATTCAAACGAAATTTCCATATTCTGACGTCAAACAAAAAAGAGTATTCACGAAACGGCCAGAGGAAAAAATTCATGGATTTCGATGATCTTCTTTCGTTCGTGTTCTCTTTTGTTAGAAGGTCTGGTTGAGAATTCAATCCGACCTTCGGCCTGAGATAGATTTCAACGTTGTGCCATTATGAATTTGTCGGCCATTGTCATGAAATGCCAGGCATTCGTTCGTTTATTGCTCGAACGAAAATATCCCTATTTCCATATTCGATCCGGCCTTGAATTTATTTTTCTTCCGCTATATTTTCGCTGTTCTCGTTTCAACCATTTTGTGTTTTTCGAATATTTCTTTTTCGTGGTTTTCGCGATATCATCGTATCGGCGCTGCGATTTCGCGAGATTTAAAATAATTGTACGTTATTCTGTGTGTTTTATTAGGAGAAATTATACGTTACTGCCAAAAAAAAAACAATTTTTTTTATTACTTCTTCGTTAACACAGGATGTGAAAAATATCGAACGTATATTTTGATATGAAATTGGATTTTCATAAAATACGCAAACATAGGTATTGCTCGTCGGATGAGAACACCGTGCTATTTGGAAACCGTGAAATGCTCAAGCTCTGCGATTATAAGTACGATTATTTTTATTCATAAACGTCAAACTTTCGCACGCCTATCGTGTTTTATGAACGATTTTGATTTTCCTCTCATTTGTAATTTCTACGTTGAACAGCAAATATTGAAAGAGTAAATATGAAAACTTCTACGATTGTGTACACAATGATATTCGCTTCAAATAATTTAACCATTCCATTCAGCGCGTTTAATCCTTTAAGTGCTTCGAGTGCATAATCTTCAGCGCTTTTATGATCGCACGTGATACATCGTAGAATGGTTTAAAATTAATTTCATCTGAAATATTATTTTCTGTCCTATTGTATTAATTTATTTTAAATAATATTTCTTATAATCTTATCGTCAACGATATGTTTTTTGACCAATTTATTTTCTAACGAAAGAATATCAATCTTGAACTCTGTTAATTAATCGTAACAATTATATAATCTTTTTCGAATATTAAACGTACACATTCAGAAGCTACTTTGATACATTTTTACAAATATAAGCTCATTAAAAAGTTGTTTAAATGTGTCTCTATTTATTACTTCGTATGTAAAATTATGTAACTTTGTCACTTCCAAATAATCGATAGAACGTATGACGGAAAATTTCTCCTCTTCTAACATGATTTCCAACAACCAAATATCGAACAGAATTTAAAACATATTCCACTTACTAAATTCAAGCATTAAACTTCTTAGAATTATTTTGAGCTATTACCAAATACACCATATACGTCTAGATCGATCAAATACGATACAACCGTTTTATTTTCTTGTTCCGACAAATCCAATTAAATTCTTTCTATTCGTTTAATTAAAATAGCCAAAACTATTCGATCAAAGTTCGATGCAAATATCGAAAAAACTCGATTTCTCTGCCCTAACAGGGAAGAAAAAAAACGTTGGTAAGCGTTCATTTTTCGCGCTATTCCCGCCAAGTGATCCTGTTGAAACAAACAGAAGGGAGGCAAACAGATCTGGCTGGTGTGCAATCCGAAAAAAGTATCGATGGCATTGGGTCTCGTTTCGCGAGATAGCATCGCGAGGAACAACGCTGCCAACGAATAGAAGAAAACCGCTTGTGCTATCATTCCCTTGTTTCTCTTTTGTTTGCGCCTTTCGCTTCTTTTTTTTTCGTGGTTTCACCATTTTTCGAACTGGACGCGAGAACACGATCCCTTGTTTCGATTTTTGCCAGTCAGTGCGCAGCAGCTGCAACTTTTTCTTTCTTTTTTTTTTTTTTGAAATCGATACATGGGCAGCTGTTTGTAAAACACGGTAGACTTTGACGATCTTCAAGCACTATAGTACTAAGTATCATAGTATCGTACGAACAACGTGTTCATTTATTGAGCTTATAGCATTCTTTGGTTCCGTTTGTTTGGTTGATGCGATAAGATCGTTGGTAATGACGATCCCATGATTGTTTCGATGTGTTTGTTTAAACTTTTACGATAATCACGCATTTTACAAAACACGTTTTAATTCTTACGTTTGTTCGTCTCTTTTCTTTCTTCCAATTCCTTATTTTCAACTGTCTCGTTTCTACGAATATTCTACGAATATTTGCTTGTGAAATAACGCGCGATCAATCTCCACAGACATATATTCTTTTTCTCTGTTTTTCGCTTCATTCGTCTGAAGCAGCCATTTTTAGAAGAATTTTGAATGCGTCCGCCCAAAACTTTGAGCGATGCGTTTCTCGTTTAAAATGCAATTCTGATTCACTGAATATTCGGGCAATTTTCTCTCACATCTCTGATATTCTCGAGCAAACACGTTTTATCCGGCGATTTATTTCTTTGGTAAATGTTTTTAACACCAGGAAAATCCTATTGTTCTGTATCCTCCCACAGCATCATCTACTCTACCATCTTACGTCTTCGATTATTCCTTTGCTTCTGAAATTTCTACCAACCACAATTGCGTTGCGCGGGCACTATCGCTTTTCGAATAACATAATTATTTAGTGGCATAATTATTTATTTGCTGGATACGTTTCTCGATCCTCTTGTACTTGATCAATATCTCGGCCGACCTTCTCGATCTTCCACCGCGCGCACGTAGGCTTTGACGTTCCTTGCTTCGTGAGATTTCCTTCTCGTGACTATGACAAAGTGCTTGTCACGTAAAATAAAAAAAAGGAAATCTCAGATGAAAAAAGAAATAAAATATAAAAGAATAAAAAGAGAATTTATTTTTGAACACTTGGCTTACACTAATTACAATTTGGTTCTGAACTCCAGCCCTGACTTTCCAAGACTGAAGCTCTTACAATTTGACTTTCGGTTGGATCTGTTTATTTTTTCTTTGTCACTCCCCAATATCCCCACTATCCACGCGTTTGGTAGGGGTCCGCGACCGTTGCCAGGCACGCCTTCTTCTAGAACATTCGGCGAAAGGACCGTTGAGATATCGATGGCTCATTAGGCACTTCGGCGATATACATTGTTGCCGAGTGCCACCGCATCTTTATCTCCGTCATTAGTCCATCGGATTTGAAGTGTGCTGGTCGTGGCATGCTACTCGCAAGGTACGAGGATATAAAATATCACAACAGTAGATTCCAAGAATGCATTTCAAAACAATTGTTCCAACCGTTGTACCGAAAATTTCGTCACTGCGTTCCACGTCCATTTCCCTCGAATACAAGTATATCCATTCGCAAATAATGAAACTTTCCGCGGAACGATAATTACGTCATCCGATGGAGCGATATCCAACGATACAACGCGGGTTTTCAACGTGGACAGCCATCGTTCGCGGTTTCTCTCTGCCGCGGGAAAATGTTGGCGCGTCTCGTAACGAGAGTTGGTAGGCGATGCGCGTCCCGAAACACAAAACCGAGGGGAAAAAAACCAGGAGAAAGTCAACGGGCGCGAACAACGGGAGAACGAGAGAGAGAGAGAGAGAGAGAGAGAGAGAGAGAGAGAGCATCGAGTGTCCCGAAAAAAGGAACGCGACACTGACATAAACGAAAAAAAAAAGAAAGGAAAAAAGCAAGAAGAAAAAGGTTGGCAAAGGAAAGAAACAACGCGTTCGTTTAATTTTCGACTGTAGGTAGCGCGACGAAAATAAAAAGCATTGGCAAGCACGAACTTCCCGCCGCCACCGTCCATCGGCTTCCCTCGAGACCTTTTTATTTCGTCCCTGTTTTTCCCTCGTGAAACAATTCCGCGGCGCCCCTGCTCATTGTTGAATCACGCGATCTCTTCCTTCCTTCCTTCCTTCCTTTCTTTCTGCTTCTCTCTCTGTTGCTTCGAACGAGCAAACGAAATGGAGCACGAGAAACGGAAGAGGAGGAAAAGGCTAGAAAAAGGGACGGCGAAGAAACGAGAGAAAGAGAAAGAGAGAGAAACAATGGAGCAAGGCAAGTTTGGGGAAAAATGATAAAACTGTTGCAAAGTTTCCAGGCGAGCCGAGAACTTTGTTATTCCACTGGTCGGAGGAAGATTCATACGTAGTAAGTAGCAAGGAGGGTGACGGTGAACAGGCAAGATGCCTCGACACCGGCCAACTTTCCGCGTGAAACTTCGAGATTGGAAATATTTCGTGGACGCCTGCCCCGTCCTTTTTTTTTCTTTCTTTCTTTCTTTCTTTCTCTCGCTGAAAGAGGAAGAACCGGTCTGCCTGCTGGATTTCGATGCTTTACGCGCGTACGTATTTCATCGTAAATCAACCGATCGAAACTTTTCTGCTGGACGCGCGTATGGGGCTTTGGAATTGGATACCGAGGCGGAGAGAACGGTAAATCATTCGTTTAGTTTTGAATTTTGTATTTTGTTTAGTGGTCTGTGCCGTGAAAGAGATTCTCGTTCAATTGCTATTTATTCGTACTTTTCGAGAACTCTCGTAGAAGTTAGAATGACAAAACGACGAATACTAATTAAAAGTAAAATTTATTCAAACGAAGCTGTGATTCGAAAAACAAGAGAAACTAACGATCGTTGTATTATTTACCTTCCAATTCTTTTTCTTTTTTTTTCATTTATTTAATTTCTACTTTATAATTTATCCATCTGGACTTTCGATCAATTTTTCTAGCTAACTTGCAATTTGCATTCTTAATCGTATTCTTAATCAGACTCGAACGATAAGACGAAAATGAAAATCACGTTTCTGTCTCTACAAACGAATCAGTATATACAATCATGTTTTTGTCTTCGATAAAAGACACTTACGCGTTTCTAATCGCGAAAGCAACAAAGCCTAATACCGATCATTTTGACTGGTTCGGTAATTAGCCACTGCTAATCGTAATTTTACTTTTTGTTTCTCGTTTTACAAATAGAATTGTATACAATTAAGCACTCTAAGTTTACTGGTTATCGATGATTCGATATTGTTACTCGAGGGTTAGGTTAATAATCGATCGATAAACTCTATAAACCACAGCGTAGATCAAATAACTTTATTAATTAATAAAACAGATTACGCGATACCATGATGCAAATTAGATCGATTAAAACGGAAACTATATGTACGTATAGAAAAAAATATATAATCGAGATTGAAAGAATGTCGAGAAAATTCAGCAAACGGAAGGGGTGCCAATAAAAAATGAACTTTTCCAATGTACGACGCACGACGAAGCAAAGAATCTTGAAATCGGTTTAACCCACAGCTTCAACTTCGTTCTACTGAAATTTGAGCTCTGTTTGCAGTTAAATCGTGAATTTTCTCGATCAAGCTTTCTTTCTTCTTGCTATCGGCAAATTAACGGATCTACACGACGACACAAACGAAGAATAGGAAAAAAGAAAAAAGAGAAGAGAGAACGTTACTATATTATTACTCGAAAGGAAATATTTGCGCTGGCTGGCTGGACGGTTACTTGCAAGCAAGAATTACTCGATTCCGTGACTGCTTTCCGTATCTTCTCAAACAGGATTCCGCGTTCATTCGGATCCTTTGATGCAATATCGCGAATAAAAGTACTGGAAACGTGTTCAACCTCTCGATACAGAGGGATCCCTGTTGCACGAGAAGCACCGCTCGTGTCTTTTGTTTTTCGTTATCGATCGCTCTTTGTTGGAACTCGCTCCAATCAAACGTTAAATGTTGAAATTAAATATTTGAAATGCGGCAAATTCGAAGGATTAAAGTTAATCGATCGCATTTACTTTAACCCGTTTGTATTCACGGATCGGGTATCCAGCGATTTCGTATCATTCGTGCGACGGTTACGACCAGAGACATCTTTTGCGTCTGTTTTTTCATACGTGCGATTGAGTGTCGTTCCATGCGAACGAAAGGGGGCAAAATGGTTTGCTTTTAAAAATGATAAATAGTATAGAGAATATAGATTGGTAATAAATAATATAATTCTATTTTTAAAAAGGCACGCGAGATATCTTAATCACAGTTGAGGAAGGATTAACGAGAATTATTGAGATTCGTGCGAGACTGAAAATGATTTATCACCGAATAGGTAGAGGAGAATTTCTTTTAAAACTAATTTCAATTTTTTTAACGAATACGAATGTACAATTACTTTCCTATGTCATTTTCAAAAAATTGTTTCAACGTTATCCTTACAGTGTTGATATAGGTAAAAGAGTATTACTATATATACAAATATAATTCTTCTCGAAATCATCTTCTTAAACTGTAAAAAATGATTCATTTTCGCTTTGATTCTCAATAATTTCACACTCATCGGTAAAATAAAATAATAAAAATACACCATTACCCTGTTGAGAATTATAGATCTTAATCGCCGAAATAAATGTACAGGAGCACTCACGTTAGACGTAGAAATGATATTAAAATAGTTTCAGATTTATTTAATATGTGATGTACAAGATATTCGTAGATACGCATTGCACGCGTCTCACCATCTTTTTTCCACCATGCGTACGGAATAGTTGCATTCTTCTGTTTTACGAGACGCTGCGCACGCACGTACTCTCGCATACACTCATACTCGTATATGTGTGTTACTACTACGCGGCTAATCCAGTGTAGCACACAATCTCATCAAACATATCTCAATATACCCCACTCCACTACTCCACCTCACTAGAGAAATAAAATAGCCAAACTCGAAAGCCATCCACATGTTATTTAGCAATTAAGTTAGACAAATTTACCGAATGTCCAGCTGGACAAATTGTAAAGTAAAAATTAAATAATAATAAAAAAAAACTTAATATACTCAAAGACCAAAGACGATGTCTCCGATAATCCTGCAAAAGGTTTCTAAGAACTTTCAAACGAACTATTTTCCGTAATTACTCGTTTCATAAAAATTTCCCAAAAAAAATGAACAAACGAAAGGAACAAATGGAAAACTATTTTTCTACGAATTTGTTATTCGTTCTGTATTTTCATCGATAAGAACTTGTTCTTTTCGACTAGTTGGGAACGTCGATTATAGGTTTTGTCTCGGGAACAGATTACGGTCCGTTCGACAGTGCGTTAGGAAGAGTTTGAAACGGGGAGCTTGGCGAACTGCATCTTCGTTGTACGTATTCAGTGAACCAAAGTTCGACGAGTGGCCGCGGGCTAGGGGAATTTGATTTCCGATAAATTCGTAGAGTACAGCCCAGAAGTATCCTGGCTAACCAGTAAGGCGGAAAAACTGATAAGATTTTGCCGGAGGCTCGTTCCTTTTATCATTCATTTGCCAGTCCTTTCCTTATCCGTTTCTCCGAGACCAATACCACTTAAAAACGAGAATCTCCAACGACTGATTGTAGTTCCAGGTTATTCTTCGTGGTCCGCTTGCGTTTTACGGATTAAATAAAAAGGAAAGCTGGGAATTTTAAGGAGAGCAAAAATAGAAATGTTGAAAAACGTAGATCGACTAATCAAAGTCTGTTAATTCGAACACGAAGAGTACGATGTGAATTCGAAGATGAACAAAAATTCGTGAATATTGTAACAAAGAAATAAACTAAAGGAAGCAAATCTACGATACAAAATTTTTAATAATCTCGTTTGTATTAGGTTGTCCGAGAAGTTTCTTTCGTTTTATGAGGAAATAATAGACGCACAACGTTTTTTGTTTTATATTATTTTGTTGAATTACGTACCATTCATTTTGTTCTGTTGAGATAAACACCGCGACATTTCACAGACTTGCTTTCACGTTTGTACGAAGGTGCACTGTTGTAAGAAACACGTTTGCGAAAGAAAGACACTTTTCGGACAACCTAATAAGTTACTAAAGATCGTACGTTACTGTTAAAAGAGGAGACGCGTGTTAAATGTCGTATGAAATTTTAGTTTGGATACAGAAAGACTATTTAATTTTGTAGTGACAAAGCAGGTGGTAGAAGGCAGAAGGGTGTCTTGGAAAGTGAAGTGGAAGGTTGAAAGAGCGTCACAGGTCCCAAAACGCAAACACTTTGAACGTAGGCTCGCGTGATCCGTTCAAAGATGCATGCACGTCCTGGTTAATATTGAAACCTTAATTAACGCTCCTCTGCGGACCAGAGGATCAATCTGCAGAATTTAAATTGAACGTTTCATTGTGCCTTCAATAATGCATTTCAATTTTCAAAGCGTTTCTTGCGCTACCTGAACGGTAATAATGAACGAAGATGGTCAATGATGAATGTAACGATTGTTAGAACGGAACTATCGCTCGTCTCTTTCCTCCTGTCTGTAGCGTACGATTTTTTATTCGCAGATTCAAATTAGCTCGGATATAAATATATTTTTGCAAGTCTACGAGCAATCGAATTTCTCAGAGCAATCTAATATCGCGAACTTCTATTCAAATGTAAATTACAAAGAGAAGAAAATTTTCTTCCAACTGTTCTACACGTTTATTTATGAGACTATTTGAAGATATTTTTGAAGATACATGGCAAGGCAAATAAATTTTATTCTATTATAAAAATACTAAGTTTACGTAAATTCTAGTAAGCCTCTATAGGTCTATGTATTGGATTAAGTGAACATTTTTAAAGACACACAAGGAGATCGATATCGTATTACAAAAATACTGACAAGTTCGCATAAATCCTAGTAAACCAAAGATTCGTGAGATCAAGTTTGTCGTAATGTATTTGAGTATAATTTTGTTCTTCCGCATTGACGATCTTCCATCTACTTGCAAATATTAGAACACAGTCTCCTTGAAACGATTAAAAATTTAGTAAAGAAACAGGACAGTAATAAAAATTATTCTTTAACGTATCTCAAAGGAAGCATCTAAAAGGAAGCATTAAATCAAAGCATCTTATTAATTGTTCAATTATTTAGACACTAGAGATACAAAAGATATCCACCATATAAAATAAACTTCCTAGTAAACGTCTGTGTGTGTTACCAAGACCCGAGAATCGCTGGACGAATTTTCACGCGGTTTTCACCATTTTAAAGGACGTTCCTCGAGTAAGCTTTACGTATGTGGAACGTTAACTTACGGCAAAAGGAAGTAGAAGTGGAAGATATGAACCAGAAATAATTTACGAATATTCGTAATGTAACAGCGATTTTCTTCGCTGTGATCGTGTTTTGTTCAGAATCGACCGATGCCACGATCGATGTCTCTCTTTTTCGCGTGAGGTACGTCAGAAGCTTCACGACTTCTCCGTATGGCAATCGATGTTGCTTCACGGGCTACGGAACGTTTAACACTTTGACTACCACGCCGAAATCACATGTTTCGCTCAGGACACCACGGGAGTATTTTTATTATTCGAAGCATATAATGGCAAAATAATAATAAATCGATGATGTAAGGCAGCCTTCTTCCCCGATGGACCGTTTATCTTACTGTTGGTCACGGGTGACCACCGTGGCGTCTTGGTAATAGTCGATAGCGACGTATTATAACGAGGCTTCGTTTATTTCAACATACCATTCGCGTTCGTTGTTTGGTCGTAAGCAAAACGTGCAGAATATATCGTTGAAACGTGTAGAAGATACTAGTAAACGGTACTTGCTCATTTTATATATAATGGTAAGGTATGTGCACACTTCTAACTTCAATTATACGATTATAAAGCAGCATTTACGATTATTTTCTAAGCTGTGTTTATAATAATATTCGCGGATTACCCCTCAAAGATATCGATGCAAACACAGTGCACCGTTAGATGCAAGATTTGTTTTCATTTTTTTTCATCGATGTTCTAATAAAAATGTTTAATCGTTAAGTGGGGCACTTTTTATTTCAAAGTATCTTCTATTTATCGGTTATATTCAAAATACCCTAACTGTCAATTTTCGTACAATTTTTACAATTGTAAGAAGTTGAAGCGCTCCGGTCACCAATGACCAACGTGGCAGTCAAAGTGTTAACGAGTCGATAGAAATTCACAAAATCGTCAGCCATGTGATTAAAAAAGATTAAACAAGGATTTAAAGCATTAAAGAGGCGAAGACCGGGTATATCAGCTAATTGCTTAACCCCTTAACCTACGATTTACGTTCGAGAATTTTGGACCGAAAACGTAAACAAGCTCGCGCAGCATTCGAGCCACTCGCACGACTTGTGTAGTACGTACTATGGGCTATGCCCGTAATATTTACGTTTGTTCCGATCATCGTACTACGGTCTATGCCCGTAGTTGTAGGTTAAGAGGTTAATAATTTCGCTGATGTTTCGTCAAAGTTTCTACCAATTGAACCAACTTCGAACTATCGTCGCGCTCGAACTACCTGTGTCTCTGGTTAAACGAAAACCGTAGAATGTAGCCGGAAGTGTGGAAATTTCGCGGTTTCGCGACGTCAAGTCGAATTACAGCGATCCGAAGCGTAACCTGTTTTTGTGGAAGAATTACCCGGTTCCGCGGAAGGCAACTATAGCCGGTCTTAAATTTTACTTAACATTATCTGGCATCGGTAGGAGGATGCCCGCTAGGCCGGTCGCTCGTACCAAAGTTATGCACAGCATTTGCCCGCGAGGACATAACTCTGAACGCAAAGTTGGCAGAGAACAGCGCCGGAATCCCTTCCGTGCTGGAATAACGTGAAAGCTGAAATAACAAACCACCTATGTTACTGTCCGCCCATTCTATCCTCTCTTTTCTTTACAGTCTACCCTCCAGAGCGAACGTTGAATTCGATTTTGAACTGAAAGAACCAAGCAAAATCGCGTCAGGATAGGAACAGCTTTGATTATTGAGAATCGATCGTTCGTTATGGTTCTATTATGGTTCTGATATTTCTATGGTTCTATGGTTCGGGTATCGTTAATTCGGGTTTCAACGATTAGGATTACGTAGAAAATACAGTGGCGGATAAAAGAATGTTTACAATTGATACGCCTTTGTATTATAAGTTATTCATCATATCGATAATAATATAATTGTATACGGTAATGTAATTGTCGTATGTATAATATCGTGTTCATTCGTTGTTCTTGTTAAGTATAAATCCATTTTTAAAATTACAGTGTCCTTTTTATAATGTATATCGTAAGGTAAATTAGGTTCGGTTGTTACGATGAAGTAAAAAGCTATTTGATTACGTAATGCAACGAATGAAATTCTATTATCTGGAATTCAATTTTCAGTAGTAAGATTCAAGTCGAAGCAGTAAACGGCATATAGATTCTTTTCCATGAAATTCGTATGTTAGAACGTAAATTGAATTGGATTGTTAGATTAGATCAGAAGATTTATTCCTCTTATTTATCTACTTACGTTATTTCGTGTTTATAAAAAATATTCGCATAAAATTTCTTCTTTTCACAAATATACGCAAAATTTTGAGATTCAAAGCGAATACACCAATTAAATAGTCCCATTTTTAATTTACACTCTCTAGCTCTCATCTTTTCCTGTACTGAAAAAGCTCTCGACTAAAATTCAATATACGAGAAAACTCGAGGAATGAAAATACCAAACTACAACTTGAAAAAATCAAATAAAAAAGTTAAGCTTGATCCACGCACGATATATGTCACGTAGGTGGAATATAGCTGTTAGGGAATAGTTGCGGTCGCAACACCGTTCGATATTTTGATAAGGCCGCGAGAGCTAATTATTCATCGTGGCTCAAAGCATCCGTGTTGCTTCCTCGGTTCGTAATGGAAAAGTTTCTTTCTCACGGCAAACGCGGCGTAACGTGTGGCGGCAGGTCGCGTACGAAACTTTTATTTACGGATCGGGTAATAAAGACGATAATAGAATATTCTATAAATGGGAAGACTGCCGCCTAGCTTTCATAACGTATTCCATTAGCGGAAGTTGCCGCGACCAACTCGCAGAATAGCCATCCAGAAAAACGATGATAGAATTGAATGTTCAGTCGGTGAAAGAGTTCTCTTATTCTCCGTTTCGTTCTCTTTCACAGAAAAGAGATTTTCAGAGAGTCAATAATTTATGTTTTCGATCGATTCGAAAGTTTTTACTTCTTTGTTTTGCAGACGAAATTCCATGGAATTTCGATTTTCGTTCCATCGTCGTAATCGATGCGAAGGACCACGAGTTTTCAGTTTCACGAAGGGAGAAATTTTCGAAATTTCTACCGTGACGAATATAAACTCTCGACATCTAGAAATGGACATAGAAACGCGCTTCGACGTGGTCGGCTATCTCACGGGACGAAGATGTTTACGAGCGAATCTTTCATCAACGGCTCGGTAAATGTAAGGGAAAATATTCCTACTCCTTTTCTAGCATGTTTCTCAAATATTGATAATTAAGGGCAAATAAATTTGCTCGGTCTCGTTTTCCTTCACTTTCAGCGTTTACCAACATGGAACTTCGAGAACAGAATTTTCTTCAGTTTTAAATTGTCCTCTTCTTCAAGCAGCCAGTATGCCGAAGAAAAATTCTCTTATTTCATCCTCCGTTCCTTTCTATCTTTTCGTTTCAATAGCGCCATTTCCTCTTTTCTTTGACGGGACATTTTCCATACTTTTCCTTTTCTTATCTTTTTATCCATTTTTACTTCCTTACTCTTATCGTGTTCTACTTCCTTTATTTTAGCTTCCTTCACCTCGTATTTAACTTTTATTATTCTTTTTTTTTTTAGGTCACACACATTATTATTCTTTCCCTTGGTTCGTTGGCCACTTCCAACAAGTCATGCTATTTATGCCTGCATCTTATTTTTCTACTTCTCATTTTCCGTTTTTTATTTCACTCTGCTTCACCTTAGCATGTTCTGCCCTTTCCTTCCTATCCCCTTTTCCTTGCTTTATGTAACGACGAAAATATGTGATAACACTTGAATTCTTTTATATTAGCCAAGCTATGTTTTAGCCAGAAATTTCTATAGCCATTGAATGCAAAATTGAAGGCAAATCATTTTCAGGTAAGTTGATCTCGATCCCAATAAATATTGCTCGTTTTAGTCTTAGCATTAATGGAACAACGCGTGGAAAATTATTACGAACGAATATTACGAACGCTTTACTTTCAATATTTCATATATTTCAGATTAATATATGATTGGCCAAAAAGTTTCTTTCGTTTCATAAGGTGATGATAAATGAACGACAATTTCTGTTTTATATTATTTCATTGAATTAGGTATGATCCATTTCGTTCTATTTCTATTATTATGTTCGTGCACAATTCGATAAACTAATATAAAACAAAAAACATTGTGTGTCTATTATTTTCAATTAAAACGAAAGAAACTTTTCGGACAACCTAATATATATATCATGGATTTTTGCGCGTTTAAAATTCCCTGAAATGCACGAATATACGCCATCTAGTAATACCGATAATACTACGCTATTATCACAGATTATAAAGCTACGCGATCCTGCCAAGACCATTGTCCCGATCCTCTATAAAGAGATAAAACTTTTAGATTTTTCGACATTACCAGTAAAACTTCATTTATCTGAACTCCACTTATTGGAACCACGTTTTAGTTAATGTCCGCTTAACTGAATTCCCTGCAATTCAATCCACTTATCTGAATGTGAAACCCTATTATTTGAACGAGAAATCCTAGACGAGGGAAGAATCAGTGAACTATTATAGTAGAACGTCGTTTATCCGCACCTCGTTTATGCGAACAAGTTAATGCCGAGCGTCTATTATTCGAATTACTATTCCACAGAATTTCGCAATACGTATAAGCGTTTGTTCTTACAATAAGTATATTCAAATACGCGATTGTTTGTCTCTTTGCACAAAACAAATTTCATCGAAAAAATTCTATGGAATATGAAAAAAAAAAAAAAAAGAAGAAACTGGACGATCCCAATCGTAATACTTAAATCCCAATATTTCTGCTAACAAGAAGAGCCGGAGAGGGTAGCTATTCGATGAACCTATTTTCGGAATTGCTTGGTTATCCGAAATGCTTCGTCTCCTAATCTGTTCTAATAAACGAGATTCCACTGTATTCGTACTAACTACCAACAGAAAGTAGTTCGGGTAAATAGAGTTTTACTTTGCCGTTGTTGTAGGAATAATAATTTGTACAGCGCAACAACGATTTTCTCGAACAACTAGATCTTTACGTACCTGTAGGAAATATGAAAGGGCAAAATCGCGCAGAATGCTCCCGATACGTAAAAATATTCGTACAAAGTATTTAAAATATAACACGTATTGTGGTACTTGGTTGTTACGCCACGCGGCTTACCATAGGTCGTATTTCTAACCGTCGCTCGTGACACTACAGTGAAAAATATACAATGTAGCGACAAGCGTATAGTTGTTCTCGAGCAGCGAATTCTAGAAACGTCGATTCGTTTAACGTGACCGTTATTTCATATACACAAAAAAGGTGGCGTACGTGATCATAGGCGCGAACGGTGGCGTGACTCCATCGTAGTGGGGGTCGTCTCCGAGAGAAGACAAAGAAAAAGATGGAAGGGCAATCAGTATCATTTGAGGATTCAAACGGAATGCAACGAGAGGTTCTGACGAATAAAATTAAAGTCGCTTAGTCTAACGAATACATCGAGAAATATTATAAAGTCCGGTCGAATTGCTAACAAACTAATTGTATAATCGTTAAATGATTTGCGGCGTGTTCATTATATTATTTTTAAATATTGTCAAATATACAAGTTTATGTTAACCCTGTTAATTCAGTGTTAGACTCATTGAACTACCTGTGTTATCTTAATCGAAACAAGGGAACGACTAATTCGCGGCGTCGATTATTAGAATCGTGGCGAGAATTTACGTCTCTCGGTGATGCGCTTCCCTCGCGATCGTGTCTCTCCGCGAACGGCCATAAGAGTTGGTAAAGTAATTTTCTAAAAAAAAAAAAAGAACGAATCTGCGTGAAAATCAACAGTCTATTAATCACTTTAGAAAATCGAAATACTTACGCACGGTAATTTAACAAACATCGACGTAGACGAAAAATGACCGAGATTCACGGAATACCAGGCGGAGCCGCTGCCTTCGGCCGAATCTTCTAGCTCGTTACCGCGACTGCTAACGAGGAATTTTGCCACCGAGCCAAGTTAAGAACGTAGCGTGACGATCGTAATCGTAAACCGAGCTAACGTAAGGAAATGTCCGTCTGTTGATGGTAATTTGACCGTACGTCATGATAAACCGTAAGGTGGTGTATCTGATATTGCGAACGATCGCTGACCCGGAAAATCTGATTGTGTCGCTGACGAAATCGTGTCTTGTTGGTATTTTTCTTGGTTGGACGAAGTTGAACGAAGATTGAAATTGTGGAGGGAAATGACGAAACAGTGGAACGAGTAGATAAATATGGTTGAAACGGAGAATAGAATTTTGTAGCTGTGTTTTGTTCGATGTGGTAATAATGACGGTATAAGAGCTTTGTCAGTGAAATGTTAACTTCGTCGATGAACTAGCAATGTGTTTAAAACGGACAATTCGTAATTTTCTGTAACAATTTTTTTTTTTGCAAAAGTTGATCGTTTTTCCATGAAGCGTTAAAACTGTTGGATATAAAAATTTCGCGACGTTTAGAAGGTGTAACAAATTTCGTTAGACTTTAGTTGCGTTCATACAAATATGAATTCTCTTGAACATCCGTAATCTTGGCAAGTTGTAAAAAGTATAAATATTTTCACACGTACGTATGTTAAAAGCGATTATCTCAGAAAATTACTTTCACGTTTTTAGATTTGTTACTATTTTCAATTTTGCGATATATTAAAATAGGTTGAAAGTAGTGCATCTTAATCTTATCGCGTCTTTCACAGGAAACAGGCAAAAACAGGAGGATAATTCAGAAATTATTGCCAAGCGTGGAACAACAATGAGAATCGAAAGTTCGTCGAAACATTCGATTGAATTCCCCATCCTGTTTCAATATGCAGACAGCATAGTCGTAACTTGATTATTTGTTGAAGCTAACTAAATTTTCGGTTAGAGATTTCTTGCACAAACTGGTGCAACTTGGAGAATCGCTTTCCATGAATTGTTTCAAGGATTCATCGCGCTCTCTGTTTCGCTTACTCAAAAACAGACGATATTATCGAATTCGAAATTGTCGTACAAACTACGCGTACACACAGCTTCGGTAAAATGAACGTTTAACGGCAAACATATTGATTTGGTTCTTTGATGTTGTAGATGGGATCGCTTCAAAGCACATGAAACCATTACATCGACCGATTTAATTAAATCCCACCCGATGGTTTTAGATTCCTTTCCAAAGTAGATTCCTATGGCAGAAATGCTTCACAGAAACGGGAACGTAATTCGGCAACGAACACTTGATCGTATTCGATGAAACCTGAAAAGAGCATCGAATTTAAATGAGCTCGAAATGAATCGAAAGTTTCTTGTTTTTTCGTTTTACGTTTCGTTTCTTTCCATTAAACGATTCAACTTTTATAGATAATCGAGGTCTTTACATTCGTAAACGAGGCAATCAAGCCTTTCATAGCGCGTGTTTCCTGTTATTTATTTCGATATTTATTTATAACTAATTCTCGTGGATGTATCGGACTCTGTTAAACATTTTGATATTTCTATAATATTAGCGTTTAATTTTATTATAATAAAACTTGTATGATATGTGCGATCCAATGATCAAAGTAATCTAAGTGAATGTCGAGATTTATTAAGAACTATGTTTTGTAATTACATTGAAGCGGAATAGCATCTCTTTTTCTTAATAACAAATATTGCTACTATTTGTTTAATTTATCTAGGCTATACATGTAGTATCCAAATGGGTCTTAGAGAGAAAGGACAAGTAATGATGTTTTGATTTAATATATATTATTCAGAGCAACGAAATGATTACAATGCTGTTCTACGTTCTATTCTCGCATGCAGCTTTCTGCTTCCCAATTCAAACTCTGCCCACTCCGCACACTCCACACACTCTCCACACTCTGCACACTCTACACGCTCTGCCCGCTCTACACGCTCTCCACACTCTGCACACTCTGCACACTCTACACACTCTACCTTTTCCCGTTCTCCGGAACAGGTATCCCGAAACCCCCGTGGTCAAGGTCACGCAGCCTTTTCACGAAAACTGTCCACTTGAAGGACCCAACGGTACATTGATGCTAAACGGTACTTTGTTTATAGTTCGGCCGATACCTTAGGCCCTTCGGGCCCCGATACTACATACATTTTAACTTGCTAGATCAACGTTGATTAAATAAATTAATAGCTAACTACAAATCATAGATGTATAGTCGTTTACGTCTTACGACTCGATAATCTTGTTTACTTACTCGCTGTATTATAAAAATTGATCTAACGCAATTATCTTTTTTTTTTCTAACGATATACATCTGTTTGTCTAAATTCATTTTTATATCTGAGGCTACTTCGCAGCATCCCCAGAAATTCGGATCCTTTTCAGAGATGAGCGGCCCGTAATTAAAAGTTAAATAAATTATTTTGTATGTGAGTGTGTAACTCTAATCGTATCATCTAATTAAATTTTTAATAGCCTTGTTAAAAATTTCTAACAGAGTAACAAAACAATTTTCAATCAAATATATTAGTTTAATAGTTTAAATATAACATTGCACTTGATTTTGTTCAATTTGATCACGTTTACCGGTGTTAAATCTATCAATGAGTGGTTCGCCACACAGTATAACCCTACGAAAATATCTTTTACGAAATATCTATGATATTTGATAAAGGACAGTGTACGTACGTAGACGTAAGCCTCTTCAGTTTTACATTACGTTACATAACAATATCAACTTTTATAACAATTTCCTTCTATTTCTATATTTCTATTTCTATATTATATTTTTGTATTCTTATTTGTTTCTATTTCCGTCATATTCCACGAACCTTTGTATTTCCCCTTATTGTTGATTATCGTTATTTCAATCGTATCATGAATTGGAATAACAAACATTTTCGAGCAACAATCGAGATACCTCTTCTCGTACTTAAGTATAGTTCTTGCTTTATTTGCATTGGAATTCCGTTACCTGCTGACTGTTTATGTTCAGTTTCAGATATTTCGGTGCACGTAATATTTTAGCGTCAGTAAATTACTCGAATATTCCAGCTTCCAACGAGAATCTCGCATAAACTTTCAACTGTTGTTTCATTAACAATGAAACTCCTGTTTTCTTATGTATAGCATATAACAAGATTCTCGTTATCCAGAAAATTATTTGATAAAATCTAACGAACACAGATATACCGAAAATAATTTAATATCTAGAATTTAAAATCGGAAGGTCGGTAAAAATATACTTGATATCTTTTTCTTCTTTTATACGATCTATGATTTGAAAATAAATCTAAATAAATAAATCTTGGAAATAAATCTGGAAATATCTAAAATTTAAAAAATATACTTGATATCTTTTTCTTCTTTTATACGATCTATGATTTGGAAATAAATAATCAAAATCCATCAAAACGTATCTCAGACAATTGCACACATTGTTCCGCGGTATGGTCTTTGGATTAAACGTGTAGTTTCTATTCTCGATTATTGTTTGTCGCATTAAAATCCTATTTAATCATAAAGCGATATTGAAATTGGAAGATCAATAAAAATAATGCCTTTTCATCACCTGATTTTTTACAATCCTCAGTTTATAAACAATCAGTCAAATTTCACGGAAACATGTCTCGAACAATTGTACACATTGTTCCTTCAATTATTGATCATCATATTAAAAACCTATTTAATTATAAGGCGATATTGAAAACGGAAGATCAATAAAAATAATGCCTTTTCATCACCTGACTTTTTACAATCCTCAGTTTATAAACAATCAGTCAAATTTCACGGAAACATGTCTCGAACAATTGTACACATTGTTCCTTCAATTATTGATCATCATATTAAAAACCTATTTAATTATAAGGCGATATTGAAAACGGAAGATCAATAAAAATAATGCCTTTTCATCACCTGACTTTTTACAATCCTCAGTTTATAAACAATTAGTCAAATTTCACGGAAACATGTCTCGAACAATTGTACACATTGTTCCTTCAATTATTGTTTATCATATTAAAAACCTATTTAATTATAAGGCGATATTGAAATCGAAAGATCAATAAAAATAATGCCTCTTTATCACCTGATTTTCTAAAATCCTCAGTTTATAAACAATTAGTCAAATTTCACGGAAACATGTCTCGAACAATTGTACACATTGTTCCTTCAATTATTGTTCATCATATTAAAAACCTACTTAATTATAAGGCGATATTGAAATCGAAAGATCAATAAAAATAATGGCTTTTTATCACCTGATTTCCTAGAATCCTCAGTTCATAAACAATTAGTCAAAGTTCACGGAAACATGTCTCGAACAATTGCACACATTGTTCCGCCGAATGGTCTTTGAATCAAACATGTAGTTTCTATTATTATTCCTACTTAATTATAAAGTGATATTGAAATCGGAATATCAATAAAAATAATCCCTTTTTATCACCTGATTTCTTACGATCTTCAACTTATAAACAATTAGTGAAAATCCTCGAAAATATTTCTGAAACAATCGTACACCTTGTTTTGCAGACTGAATGGTAGTTTTCTCGTAGGTTGAGAAAGTACTAGTCGATGTGCCGCTCATCAAGAGGAACGTGCTGTGGCATCGAGGGAATCCGAATCGTATTAGGTGGCTGGTTAAGGGTAGAGAGGTGGTGTGTCTGGGTGGAAAGAAAAACATTCGTGCACAGTGTGCACGATGCCGGCCCATTGTGTATTCCGCCTCCGCAGCAATATTTCACCAAGTAGTATCCTACGTGCTTTTTCCGCGGTCTGGGCCACCGATATCCCATCCGCGGCAAGAACGAGGTCGCGCCTCCACTTCCGTCTACGAATTCCGGTCACGCTGGACAGATCTGCTCCTTCCTTCGAAAGAGCTTACTTTCCATAGGAAAGAGCTTACCTTCACCGTTGTTGCTAACAGTGATCGTACGCGTCTCATCTGCGCGCGAATAAATCGTCATTGCGAGACTCGTTGGCGAAAGTAGAACTCTAACAAGTTGCTAGATGAAAGGATCGACGAGCAGGATGCTCCGCGCGTGCTAAATACAACGCTTTTAACGAACGCGACTCACGTCGATGTATTATACGAAATTGTACACGAGTAACGATCACGCGCAATTTCTCGTCTGACTAATTTTGAATTTGCTAACTCTCGAGCAGGGAGTTGGCGTTCGGTTACCAGATTCAGTTATTGGCTTGGAGATTTGTTGTAAAAAGGTGACAAAGTTACGTAACGGGGCAAGTTATATGACGGAGTTCTGCTATCATGGAATAGAAAAATTACGACGACGTAATATTACGAAAAGAGGATGCTATAGAAAACGGAGGACAATTTTTCTGAGACACGCGCCAATAGATGTTAATGTTTAAAATCATTGGAATTAAAATCGTACGATTAGCATGGCAGATTAAATTGGCCGGGATTCGTCGATGTCGAATCGTTGACACTTAATGGAAGATTACGAGGGGCTATGATACTGAGAATGATAATTTCATTTTATTCGAAAGCGAATCTGTTCGTAACAAAACAGTGCGATATCATATGGAAAAAAGCACCCTCGTACTATGAATAAGAAATATTAAAATACACTGTTGAGAATTATGGATCTTAATCGTCGAAATAAAAGTAAAAGGAACACTAAGATTACACTTAGAATTCATATTAAAATAGTCTTAGATTTATTTAATAAATGATTTACAGGATTCTCGTCGATATACATTTGCACGCGTCTCAGCACTCTCTTTGTCTCACCATCTTCCATACCAAACTGTTCTGCCAATGAAACAGTTACATTCCTCTGTTTTTCGAGACACACATACTTCCACACACTCATATTCACATACGTGTGTGACTACTACGCGACCAATCTAGTCTAGCACACAAAATTATACGTATCTCAATATACGCAATTCTTATGTATCTAAAAACACTATTGAGTGCAGTGTAAGAGCATGAGATAAATTATATCGTTCTTTCTGTGCGAATATTCCATTCGCAATTACCATGAATGATTCAAGAACTTATTCGGTCCGCTAGAGCTGCACGAAAATTGCCAGATAAATATGCGAACGTTAGAAGCGCGATCACATCGTTTTCGAAAGCCGGCCATTCCGTACGATACTGGAAACTTGATTTTCTACGATGCAACTGGAGGAATCCGCGAACGCGGACGTAAGCGTAGCACTTTGCGATCGTTGTTCTTCTTCGTCGACGACGGCATTAACGGATAACGAGCCGTTCGCAACAACGAGCCGGAAAATACGGCAATTTAGCAAAACTTACACGGGGATAGCAGCGCTAATGCTAGTATGAAACGAAAACGACCGGTAGACGGGAACGAACGCGATCTAGCGTCTATATCATGCTGCATTAGGTCGAATGCGCACCAGACGACGATAATAGCCATTTTTAATGACGCGGGCTTGTAATTCCTGTTAGCTGGAAAACGCGGTCGTCGAAACCAATTCAACTCGCGCCACCCTACAATTCGCGCTCCGTCAGTTTTTGATGGTATATAGACGAGCTCATTCTATGGAAAACTTTTGTAGACTGTTTCTGAATCAATAACGAAGTTATTTAAGTGGATCTATGAGAGCAAAAGCAAACTAATATCGATATTCAACAAACGGAGTAATTCGCAATCTGAAGTAGATTTCAGCTTAAAAGGTTCGTCGCTATAACTAATTTCGTTATATTGTCTGAGTTTAATAACGAATTCCTCTGGTTTCGTACCGAATAAGAATGCGGTTTATATCGATGAATATATAATCTCGTATTGATAGAAAAATGCGGCTTAGATAATTTCGGTTTATTGAGATATGTGTAATTTTGTGTGCTAGATTAGATCGGCCGCGTGTAGTGACACGTATATGAATATGAGTGAGTGAAAGTATGTGTGTGCGCGGCGACTCGAAACACAGCCGAATGTAACTGCTCCATTGGCAGTGTGGTATGGAAGATGGCGAGACAAAGAAAGTGCTGAGACGCGTGCAAATGTATATCGACGAAGATCCTGGAAATCCTTTATTAAATAAATCTAGAACTATTTTAATATGAATCCTAAGTGTAACCTTAGTATTCCTTTACTTTTATTTCGGCGATTAAGATCCACAATTCTCTGCAAATACGATTATTAATTAATACGATCGAATAAACAATCCCAATTACATATCATAGGTAATGAATATATAAATTGGCAAACTCGAAAAACTTCTCGCAACATTATTTCCCCCAGTCACCGTCCCAAGCGCAGCGAATCGGAACATTTGGGAAATTTCCTTAAAACGTGACGGGATACTACCCTAAATAACGCAGATGTGCTTGAAGGCCTACTGAAAACTCTATTCTCATGGAAAATATTTCGACGCACGTTTCCTGATTTAAAAGGAGGAAAAGAGAAGAAAGAAGCAAAGTAGAACAGTTTAGTCCTGCGTGTATTATTCACGAGGATATTCGATCTCCTTCTATCCCCGCAACCGTTCGTCAGCCAGAGCCTCGAGGATGCAAACATTCTCACAGCCACGCACTAAGGGTGTACGGCGAGATTTATGAACGTGGAAGGTCCTTAAGAGAATTACCTTTGCAGGTGGCATGGTCGGGAAGAGGCCACTTCCTTTTAAAAGACTCCGATGCGAGCCACGACGAAAGATTCCTTGACAAACTCGCTAAAAAGGATTACCTTCTCTCCTCTGAAAGAGCTCTATACAAAACTGCGCCCCGTTAAGCCATTCGAATTGACATCCTCTCTGCCTGATAAACGATCCCTGATTCGTGTCACACACGAACATTAGCGAGATGCTTTCAGAATACAATGATTAATCTCTGATTTTTGTTTGTCGTTTTTCGTACGTTTCTTCTTCATTTTGTATTGATTCTTTTTATTATTGTTATATTAAATTATATTTTATATTTATTTTTATATTAATTTATCGGTCGGTAGTATTTTAATGTCAATAACGAAACTTTTAGTTGTCAGGATATTTCGCAGAATTTGCAGCGTGATTTATGTATACGTGTAATATACATAAATTATTGTTGCAAAGCGGTGTATCGAATCGTAATTGAACAAATTTTGTCAGCTCGATGTTAGAGTCCTGATATAAATCGAAAACTATTGATCATAATCTCCTACAAATGCTCGACAATTTGTTAAGTAATGCGGCTGGATGAAACACGCTACGTTTCATTCTTATCAGAAATAAATTATATCTTTAAATCTTTTTAAAATCTTTAATTAATATCTCTCTAGTTAATAGCAGCATGAAACTCATATCAAAGATAATAAATATTCAAACTGAAAGGCAGATGAAAAAATGCACGACGCAAGAGAAGAAACGATCAATTTATCCAGATATAAACGCTTTCGCAGCGGCACACGAGTCAACGGAACATTTGAATCGGGAGGGACTCATATTATTGTGCCTTGGAATAACAACGATGTTTTGGTTTGCTATGCTCAAACGTAAACGAACTCCGAACAAAACATAATCGTCGTTATTTGTAATCGTCAACCGGAGTTACATTTGAAATTTTTATAATAACACGGGTCGATACAAATAGACGAACGTGCTCTCTAAGACAGTCATCATAGCGAGTTATACAGTCGAATAAGCGAGTCATTATAGCGAGTCACATAGAATCGAATAGTGAGCTATGGTTAAAGAGTAGCATTGAGCGAGCAACGATTGGGTTGGCAACTATTTGCTTGCGGATTTTGTCAATATGTGGTCTTCGCACATTTTTTTGTTTTGCCAACGTGTTCAAAGCATCTAATCTATATTGTTTTCTTCTTGTTTGGACTTTCGCCTTTAATTTAGTAAAAAAATTGTATCGATTGGTTATTCAATTTTGTTTTTATTCCAATTTAAAAATGGAAATAGAAGACAAGCATTTCAAACATATTTCATTGTATTATTTCCGAAAAGGCAAGAACGCAGTGCAAATACAGGGGAAGTTATGTGCCGTATATGGAAAAGATGTCGTGGTGGAAAAGCAGTGTCAAAATTTTTTGGAGAGATTTTATACTGGTATAGAGGTTCGCTCATATGATTACTCAGTTCAATTTGAAGAGCAGATTATCAAGGCCATTATCGAAAGAGTTCCTCGTTGCAAAACGAGTGATATTGCAAGCACCTTCGGGGTATCGCATGAATACGTTATACAAAAAATGAAACAGCTTAGCTATTACAAGAAACAGAATTTATGGACCCGTCATGCGCTTGATGAAATTCAGTTGACGCAACGCATTAGCATCTGCGATTCGTTTCTGAAACGCAACGAAAGTGATCCATTTCTGAAACGATTGATTACTGGTGCCGAAGTGTCGTTAGTTTATAATTTCGATAGTTCGTGGATGGAGGAAGTACAAAAAGTGATTATACTGTTAATTTGGTGGGATTATAAAGGAATTCTATACTTTGAACTTTTACCAGAAACCAATACGATTACTTCAGACATGTACGTTGATCGAATCGCCAAACTGAATAATGCAGTTCAAGAAAAGCGGCCAGAATTGGTAAATAGAAAGTGTGTTGTTTTCCAGCATGATACTGAAAAGCTCCACACATCTTTGGTCGCTCGCAAAAAATTATTGGAACTAGATTGGGAAGTGTTGTCACATGTACCATATAGCCCTGACCTTGGGCCTACAAATTACCATTTACTTCATCCCTTGCAGGACTCCTTACATGATAGATGTTTTAATATGTTTGCTGATTTAGAATCGCATTTAGATCAGTTTTTTGCTGGCAAACCTCGGGAGTTTTATAAACATGGAATTATGACACTGCCTGAAAGATGGCAAATGGTCATCGAGAAAGATGGGCAGTATCTGGCTGAGTAAAGTTATATTTCTAAGCAAAAATTTTGAATTTTCCTTCGTATTTAAAGTGATATAATTGACTATTACAATTGTATCACTCGTCTCTTTTAATAAACCAACCAACGAATGGTTTAATAAATCATTTCACTTTGGCAAAGATCGTACGAGTTCCGGGAAATACGTTTTCACAAAAGTATACGTAAAATGTATACTAAAAATGGTCACCTGATCACTTTGTTTGCTCTACTAGTTAAATAATTAGAATCTCGTCTCTACAAATCTACAAATTAAAAATCTCATCGACGGGAATATCCTTCGACTCTCAAAATACTCAGTGAATTTCCAGCGCTGAAAATACCTAGCCCCCTTACATAATCAGGATCTTCTAACAGACAGTTTTCGTTTAGCCAGGAACAAAGTCTTTGTACCCACGTTGTGCTCCGAAGTTCGCCAGCTGTCGTCTGTTCGGATCGTTCTACCTTATTTATAAGAGATCCGTGCCACTTTCGTTGCGACGAGGAAACCTCGAAGAGGGGGCTGAGGACAAATCCAGTCTGATTACGAATTGAAGATGCACTAGCGACCGAGAGGAGAGGTTTACCCAAGCTCTTTCGTTCCGTCAACGGAATCACCCCTCGGGCGAATACGGTTCACAATCGGCTGAATGGCCAACAAAAAGATCTTGAAGGGATGATCGACAGTTAGAATCGGTCTAGCTATCCTGTTTGTCTCGTATTCGATAAGTCTCTTTGAATTCTCAACAGCCTGCTGAGAAGTAAACTTGGTTAAATCGAGACGATGTGGTGAAGTTGTTGACGCAAAGAATCCAAGTACGCGATGAAAATATTAATCGATTTACTAATAAATATTATAAAATATTGTAGTAAATGATAATAAATATAATTAGTAAAATATAATAGGTGTATTGCAATATCGTATTATCATGGATACTATTGGTTTGCTGGAAGATAGAAAAGCGACGCAGCTAGGAAAAATAAGTTTGAAATAAGAAATTGTTGATAAGTGGATCGTACGTTCGCGGTAAAAAAACGTCATGTCTTTCGTAATTTAGGTAATAGTCTTTGGAGTCAAAGGATCGAAAACAGTATTATTAAATAATAGGATAATATTCGTGTATATTTTGTCTGTTATTAAGAAAAGGGTTGAAAGAGTAGTGGGATTGTAACGTTTTTCTTATTATTTATCTCATAAAACAGTTCACTTTTAGAGTGAATTTTTGGGTCTCAAGATCCATAACTTCTGAAATGTATCGTAATAAGATATATTCGGGAAGAGAAACGAGAGATTGCGTGTAAATTTCGATTACAATTTGAGATAAAGTTAGATTATAATCGTAGAGCGTCAATATGCCACTGAGATTACGAATTAATGGTGTTGCTACACGTTTGTCAATAAGATGCCCAGTGTTGGGTCGTAAATAGATAAAGCTACGATTGGCTTAAATAGAATTATCACGAAGCGATGAAAAAAGTGTAATCTGAAGTTGCTAATCTTATTATCAACTTGCGAACTAACTTAACGAGGGTTGGTAATTTAGTTCGAAAGTCAATAATAATTTTTAACACTTCGCATCCTCCTGTCTTACGTAAACCGATCTAATTATCATCCAACTACCCTTACACGATAATTTACCAATTAATAATACGAAGCAATTAAAAAATATTACGAACGATATCACAAACTTGTGCTGTAAAAACAATTTCTACGATTTTACAAATTTCGTGCCAAGTAAAACAATCGGCTAACTTTTAATTCGTAAAATTCACTTCTGAAACTATACTCACTTTATCGCTGATATCCTATTTTATCATTAACATAACCGATAGTACGTAACTTTCGAGTCGCAAAATTTCCTTAATTGCACGCCAGAGTCCTGTTCCACTAAATTACCAGCTAACCTAATGCATCCGCCGACTGTTAGCACCACTGAGGCCAACAACCGCAACGCTTATTCCAGACTAAAGAACATAAATCCGAGAGCAAGAACGCGTGTGCTTCACCTTGAGAACGCTCTCTAACCCGAAAAGGAAGACAAGGAAAGACGCAAACGTATGTTCGTCCGGCCAAGTTTCCAAGCGGAGAACCACTTCTGAAGGATTTCGCGAGAAAGGAGGCGAGCCTAGTTATCCGTTGATGGCCGTGCGGCGATTAAATATGCATGACCGACCACCAGTGGACCGAAGGAAGCGGAGAATTGTAAATCAGCAGAGGGTCGATGTGCAACTTCCTGGGAAAAGTAACTGAAAACAAATAGACCTCGAAGGTCTCTGTCTCTGTGTTGGTATCTGTAACCGGAGTATCCGTGACCAAAGTATTAGAACGTAGACTAGTCGTGTGTGCGCGCGCGCCCCCTGTTTGCATGGGAGTCGTTGCTCAGGGTTGGTAGCACCGGGAACACACCAACTGCGACACTTCCGTGAAACTTTCTAACGAACCGACGACCGAGAGTTTGCAGCGCTATCGATGTAAATCAGGGTCGACGTTATAATTTAATCCGGCGAGACGCGACGATGGCCTCGTCTATCGGTGTCGAAGCGGAAATTCCATGGCAAAGCCCCGTCGTCGTCGTTGACTGTCCCCCGTGGACATTACGTTCGACGCGATCTCGTGCATCGTTGACAAATTAAAAATTATAATTATTAACAGAATTTCCTGTTTAATCCCGCGCTTTTCGCAATTATGTATCAAACGAGGTAAGCGCGATTGGAAATGATGGCACATAACGCGTTCAATACGCCATGCGAGATTCATACGTCCTGCCTTGGAAATCAATTAGAATCGAAATACGTGTATTACGAACGACCGATGTCATTTTTCGTGTCATTTTTCATGAATCGCTGACAAATTAAAAATTGCAATCTTTCGCGATTTCAAATTTCGTGTTTAATCTCGTGTCTTTTGAAATTATATGTCGGGTTTTCGTTAGACATTTTGGGCGCGTAATAATTAATAACTTTAACGAAAGCTATTGACAATGTTCTTGGGTTCGATAACGAATCCACGGTCAATGGGAAAACTCTTTGTACGATAGAATACATTTTGTAGCACACAGATGCGTTAACTCGGACGCTGGGTTACTTTCAGACTGACTGCCTCGACGATATCAGTAAACTCTCCAAGGTGATTGCAAAAATAAAAGACAGATACGGTCACATTTGTCAATTACATATCGATCGGGAATATCAACAAAATTGCAAGCGCCGTTACTAGACAGTCCCGCGTAAAACCAACGTTGCTCCTGGCCGGGGCTTGATTGTTAATACAGCGTGTCCCTCAACATCGGTACTTCTTCCGTCCGTTCAGACATAACGTTCATCCCGTGACAGCGGCTACGTTCGGCGATCAGTTATGTCACCTCGAGCCCAAGTATTGGGGATCTTCCCAAAGAAAGGCCCGATGTCCCTACATCCCCGACATATATATCGCACGAGGTAAATGTAAGGGATTCGAGCAGGTAAACGAGCCATGGTACAAAGTAATGTTAACGAGATAGCAAGTAAGGAAATATATTGGTAGGAAATAGAAAACGAAAGATTTGAGCGATTGGGAGGAACGTAAGATTAGTAGAGAATCGTAAGCCGAGGATTTTCTAAGCCAAGTTGATTTTTTAGCCTTCAGGCCAAGCACGAAGAATGTTATTATTATTATCATTGCATTAAACGAAGTAACTATATTGGAAGAGGATGGGAAGAATATTATTTAAATTCGTGGAATATTGTTCAAACATTTTATACATATATTTTTCTTTGAGAGCCGCAATAGATTGAAATATATTTATACGTTTAGCATTTCATTTTTGCAAAATAGTATTACATTTTATTTCCATGCTTTTTCTCTTTTATCCAAGTCATTCACGTTGTCGACCATTTTTTAGTCTATGGAATTCCGATAACTATCGTGACAGCTAACGCGTTAACGAACAGATTTTATTAAATAGAGTTAAAAATAAGTAGAATTTGCACATAAATGTTATATTAAAAAAAAAAAAAAAAAAAAAAAAAAAAAATAAATAGATAATAAAAGCAAGCAGAATGTTATAAAAATTTTGTGAATACACGACTAGTGAACAACGAGGTGAAATTTACATTTTTGAAACTTTGTTACGCTTTATTGAAAAACAGAATGAAATTGGCTATTTTATGAAAAGTCTTCCTTTCGCCTTTTGTTACTTTATGACGACGTAAGCAGAAATTGAAGGATTCGAGTTTAAGCAATTTAATCGCCATTCGTTTATTTCCAACTCTAGCGGAAACAAATATTTTTATTTATTTCTCCGAATGTCTTAACCCACTGGATAAAGAAAAGCTCATCATGATACGATATAAATTCGATGTATGTTATTTCAGTAGCACGACATTAGCGTGGTGTTCTCCTCGCGATGCTCGGTTATAGGAAGACGTAAATCGATATTTCCGGTTCTGAAAACGTTAATCGTCTCATGCCATGGAATTTGAATCGCGATGCTTCCTGTGTCGTCGATGACTCGTTAAACACGGCTGCGGAAGTTTGTCCACGCTTCGATGGATTTTCGAATGAAGCTTTCGCAGAAATTCTGATTGATCGAACGACCAGGTTGACCATTGTTTTTGGTGCAACGTAGTTGATAGCATTTGTAATGCAAATTTAAAGCTTAGCCAATAACAAGTAATATATTCGCCAAAATATACGCAAGAAATTTGGCTCGAAAATTGACTATGCTACGTCAAAATACGCCTTTCCAACTACCAAATAACGTTAAATTAGCATAATAACAAAAGTGGATTTATACTCTCCACAAATATTCGTACATACGTAGTAACTAAATGGGTCTTTAGGGAAAGGACAAGTACTGATGTTTTGGTTTAACAAATAATATTCAAAACAACAAACTGATTAAAATATCGTCGTACGTCTTATTATCATACTCGGCTCTCAACTTCCCGATTTACACTCTGCGGCTCCTCCACTCACACTCTCTGGCTTTTGCATTCGCTCTCTCCGGCTTCTCAACTAACTCATACCCCATGGGCTAGCATCCCTTTGTCTTTTCTTAGCCCTACCACGCTTGTGTTCCGCGAAAGCCCGTAGCCAGGGTCACGTAGGCCTTTTCTACGAAACTATTCACTTGAAAGGACCGACGACACATTGACGAACCCGACGATGCCGCGGCTCTCGCGACATTGTTTATGGTTCGGTCGATATCTTAGGCCTTTTGCCCACGATACTACACATATATCTTGTATCTCTTACGAAACAGAAGCAATTCGTTGCAAATATTATTATTAAATAGTATGCGTGTTACAACCCGTTTAAATGCTTCGATATTCCCTGTGTTTATTCGTATCTACAGTTATAATATCATACGTTTTTATTCGAATCCACATTTATTAACACGCAACGTTATTGTTTCAAATGCATCGTATTATACGTTACAGAGGTGGACATTTCAAATTGATGATCGCAATAACCGTGATATAATAAGACGATATATGCGAATAATATCGGGTAGAACAATGGCCATGGAGCTGTGTACAGGAAAAGGAGAAAAGGAAAGCGGAAAAGAAATAATATTCGAGAATCAGAAATATCTCGAAATATCTTGCCTCTGATTCTGGGCAGCAGGAAATTTTCTAACGGGCAGATGTTCGATCTCAGAGAGCCATCCTCGAATTCTTTCAGCCCTTCCGCGCAACAAAGTCTGCGGCCAAAACCGCGAAAGTACCGGAGATAAACGATTTTTACGTATTTCCGGTGAACGATTGTTTTTCGGTTTCGCCTTTGTTCCCGGCGGGAAACGTATATGAAACGCGCGTGTACATATTGGATAATATCGCGTTCCGTTGGTCCGACGGAACGTGAAAATTAAACTTTAGGGATAAACTGGAAACTTCGCGTTGAACGTGGGAAAATGACCACATGGCGAATATTTTTATTTCATATTTTTGTTGCGTACATTTTCCAATTGTGTTTGACCATCCGTCGTTGAGTTTCAATTGGTATTCATTGCATGTACTATTGTTTAAATACTATAATAAAAGAGAATGATGGAAAGACCGATAATGGATCGTAACATTTTCAATTCTCTGTTCAAATTTGTAAATAATGCGATTAAAAAGTTCGATGGAAAAATGATACAAGTGCGTGTTTACAGAAAAAAAACACACACACAGAGGGAACGATAGGTCTTTTTATTATCCATATTTTTATCCGGATGAGAAACTGTATATATTTGTATTACTTCGCATTTAATATTTGAAAATATTCTGAATATTTGAAAATATGTAGATTTTTTTATTAAAATTTAAATTTATCTTCAGTATTTGCAAATTAAGCATTTTGTACCATTTATCTATATCACTTCCCCATTGACATTCCTTTAATTATTATCGATTAATACTCGTGTCATATAGACATTGATAATAAAATAAAGCAACATTAAGAAAAGTTTAGGTAGAAGTCGTAGAAGAAACGATTTATCTTATCCTACTATGAGATACACTTGCCTTTGCTAACGCATACGAGACACGTTCGTATTCTACTTGTCGCATCAGGCGCAGTTCCGTTCCAGTTGGCTGGCTAAAGGCGTACCTTTACTTGACTAATGTAAATACAAGCTCTACTTGATACACATATAGAAACGGTTTCTATTTTACTAACCCGATCAGGTACAACTTCCATCACAGTCTGTGTCAGTTAATACCTCGCAGTGTCACATTTGTCTGACCAAGCAGGGATTCTATTACTTACACCTGCAAATTTAATTTCATATATTGGAAAGGTCTCTATCTTACAGGTGTCTTCTCTTCGACGATGTTAACATTTCGACCGAAACATCGAGAAAACGGATGAATCTTTAATATAAAATTGCCATATTTTTATTTAACGCTGTTTTACTTGGATTATTCCTATTATTTAGTTACGCGTTAAGAAGAATTGTTTTCACATATTCTTTAACTAACGCGCAACCCATTTCATAAAATTACAATAAGCAACAAAATTTCACGTATATTCAGTCAGGTTTCTGAAATTTTCACAAAGTTGTCGAATTTATCTATTAGGTCGTCCGAAAAGTTTCTTTCGTTTTTTAAAGAAGTAATAGACGCACAATGTTCCTCGTTTTATATTAGTTTAGTGAATTAAACACGAACGTAATAATAGAAATATAACGAAATAGACGATACCTAATTCAATATAATAATATAAAACAGAAACTGTTGTTCATCTATTATCATCTTATGAAACGAAAGAAACTTTTCGGACAACCTAATATTATCGCGATTTAGTATCAGAAACTTTGCCAAGTCGTATACAGTTTATCGCTGATTTATTTACTTCTTTCGCTATATATATATATATATATATATATATATATATCGCTCTTCGATTAACGTTAAAAAGAGAAATGACAAAGGGGGGAAGAAAATGTCCCTTTATTTATCGTTGAAACGAATATGATCGAAGTTGCAAACTATGAAAGGCTCGCAAAGGCGATTCATGCAAAACAATGCGAGGCTACTGGACGGCTGAACGTTGTTTAAATATTGAAATACGGCCAAGGGTCAAGAATTATTGAAGTTTTTGCAGTCATTTTATGGTCAAGGGGAGAAAAGAAATTTCCTTCACGATATCTCGGACAGAGTGGCTTTCAAGATCGGCTTTACGAACGGGACCTCGCAACCCCTTTAAAACTTCTCCACTTCGCAGATTTCGACCCTCCGCCACGCCGTCTCTATTTTCTTCCTCGACATCACGACGTCACGTGTTCTTAAAGTTTTGCGAAACGTTTTGCCTTTCATTCCCTCCGCGCCCAGTTTTTCGATCGGCCACCGCGGAAATTTCTAATTGGAATCTTCTAAATTCGAGAAAATCCTTATTACGTTTTCCAAACTAATAGAATTTCGGAATAGCTTAAGAACATACTTTCTTAATTTTCACGCGAAGTTGACAAAAAGTTAATTCCGCAAAAGGGTAACTAGATGTGGCTGTAAAATTATTTGCAACCAAATAAAATTGTAATCAAGCGTGAGAACCAGTTCGCGTTCTTTGCATCGTTTTAAATTCAACAGTAGTGTGCTTTCATTTTTAATTTTCTTAAATTTAAGAATCTCGCAACGTATGAAAGAATCGTCGTTGCATATGTGGAAGTATTATTTTTAAAATATCGATGGAATTCTTACCTGTTAAAGCAACGGCGAAATTGGCGCGCAAAATCAACGAATTAAGAATAGTTCTAAACGTAGAGCACGCGTGAAATAAAATAGATTTGCTGAAAAGTAAATTCAATGCTATTCAGCAATTAATTCAAGCGCGCGTCATCCACGCGATGTATCTCTTCTTTATTTTACAATTGTTAGGTAGACGATACATTTACACTGTACATGTGAATGCGTGTGTAAGGGTCAGAGGGCGTCCAGGTCAGAGTTGAGACAAAAGGCGGTTGGAAGAATCTGGTGGAGTCGGTTGACAACAAGCGTGAGTACAAGAAGGTTATCGAGATCTTCATAGTCTAATATATATGTATAGCTGTTGTGTGTGAAATAAAATAAACTATTTGTATTTCTGAATCCTCTCTATACCTTAACAACAATCTCTTTCACTCGCCCTACGAAAGCTACGGAAACGTACCTAAGACATACCCAGTCGCGTCTAGCCAGAATGTTTCGTAGCCGCACGCTCTTCGTTCACGCGAATCTCATTGTCAGTCATTCGCAGCAAATAACCACGCGAGATTCTCAAAAATTCTCGACGTATTCCACTCTACGTACGAATGTTTCTAGAATATGTGGGAAGGCTGGAACGAGAAAGCTACAGTCGTGCGTTCCAATTTCCTCTTCCTATTTCACTTAGGTATGATCATTTTCCAAGGTCTGCAGAGGAGATTCTCAGGAGAGAAGGTACAATAAAACAATCGAGAAAGAGCAATTAAAGCTGGTCGAAGAAAGGTTCGTTCCACTTCTTTCCTCCGTGGAATCATCGGTGAACTCGTAAAAGCAGAAAGAACGTGGCACTCGTTATTAGAAAATCGTCCTCCATTAACATGGACACCCGATCTGTGAAGTCTAGCACGGCGACGGTTAATCGCCTCGTTTCTAGTCGATGCTGCCAACTCTCACCCCCTCGAACTCGCGTTTTCTGTCTATTTCTTCGCCTTCTTCCTCGTTATTATCTTCGTATTCTCTTTTTCTTCCTTTCCTTTCCATTTTACTTTTATTCGTTTTGCTCCCCTCCCTTTTATCGATCCTCGATGTTTCTCATTATCTTCTTTACACAGCGATACTATCCGTATCTCGTTCTTCTTACTCTCTTCTTTTTCCTATCGGTTCTGCGCGCTCTCTTTTTACATTGTTTCTTCGAACGCATCTCAATCTTCTTAATATGTTTCTTATCGGAACCATAATTCTTTATGCTATCCTCTAATCCTTGACTTTTGCCGCTATTTATACCAATTTGTTTTCTCTTATTTCTTGATATCCTATCTATTTCTTGCTGTTTCCTCTTACTCTTCTTACTCTTTCCTCTTATTTCGTGAATTTATTTTACCCTGTCTTCTATACTCAGGCCATATACGTTTTTTTACTTCGATTATTGATTATTCCATGCAACGTATTCTACCATTAATTTTGCTACTATTAATTTTGTTTTAATTCCTGTTCGAGTTCTTATTCTTATTATCAGATGAATATTTCACACGATCATCTCACGGCTGTGCCCGTAGTTGTAGGTTAAGGGGTTAATTATCAGAGCCCAAACTTCGCCTTAATTTATCGAAATCACCGCATTACAGAAAATAATGCACAGCTGTTAATCCTTTGCACTCCAAATTTTATTTCAATTTCGTTACAGCAGCTTCCAGCGCTCTTAAGCGTTTTATTTGAAATTTACTTTAACTAAAAAATAAGACAAATTAAACAAATAAAGGAAGACAGAGATTTACTTAAATACCAATATTATTCACACTATTGTTGTATTTTGTAATTTTTAAGCGTATGATATATCTTGAACCAATTTCCAGGACTCGACAAAGAAGCTCCTGAGATAAAAACTGACGTCGAGTCACACTCGACATAGGAGTGCAAAGGGTTAATTTCAATAAATAAATATACATTATATTTGTTGCTTTATTTCTGTCACTTATTTTATTTTTATATTTTATTTGTAATAGAAATTGAATTTGTAATAGAAAAATATATTGAAATAATTAAAGGTATAAGTATAAGTATAATGTATAAGTTTATGCTGATTCAAATCCTTACTCTCTTAGTGTTGCTAGACAATGAAATGATAGGGAGCACGTTCATATATTTCATATCATAGCAAAAGGACATTACCAAAAAAGTTAACCTTATAGCGTTGGCTAGAGGCTACAGGGAACATGAATAGAAATCTGTTTATTATTAGGTCATCCCATAAGTTCGTTCCGTTTTTCGAGCGGTTATATATGTTAAGATTGTTTACATACCTTTCAGTTTCATGAAAAAATGTAATCCCCCTCTCGTTGTACAACTTCTTCCCATTTTTCAAGTGCATCGGTCCCTTATCGCCGTATGTTTATAAATCGATACATGAAATGTGTACACAAAAGTCGGCACGAACTTGTGGGATGACCTAATAGTTCCTTTGTTCCTAGACCTAGATCAACCCAAAACATAATGTATTCTCAAGGGTACAATAATATGCACCGTTCCTTATTTAGAATATTTCTGGGTCATAGCAGCCGCCAGGTCACGGATATACATACGTCGAGTTCTCATTGGGGTTAGGGGCGTGTAACGAATCTTCGTTTGGATTAGCCATTGTTGTTATACAATATGGATGATATTTACTAGTACCAATATGATTATTACAGAGTGTGACAAATAACCGTGGTGATTAGAGATACTCGAGATGCTAATGACAATGGTCTTAGGTTCAATAACGAATCCACGGCCAATGGGACAGCAAATGCGTTTTTCTTCCAAAGTCTAAATCGAACTGAACATACTGGTCCACGATTCAAGTGTAACTCAACTTACTTATCCACGGTATCCAAGTGGAACTCAAGTTACTTGTCCACAGTACAAGTAGAACTCAAGTCAACTATATTTTTAAGCAGAGCTATACAATTAATCCATACCTCTGTTAAGTAAAAACGTCCATCCTGTGACCGTGGCTACGTTTAGCGACCCGTTGTGTCACTTCGAGCCCAAGCCTATTGTCGTAATTCTCGGGCACGCATAATCGGATCGAATCATAAACAACTACTTCAAAGTTTTATTATTTAAGTAGCGCTATAATGAAAAGTCTAGACCAAAGTATTGGGGGTCTTGCCAAAAATTCCAAAAGAAAGGCCCCGATGTCCTTTCATCTCCGACGCATAAATAAAGATGTAGAGTTTTTCTTGAAGTAGTTACTTCAACGTATACAAATTAGGCCGCCTATTAAATTACCACCAAAACTCACACCCACGAACCCACGCTTTCTCTTCATTCGCGCCATCCTTTCCAAACTTTTTTCACTTCCTTTGCATTTCTCGGCCCGCCGTCGCTTCCATTCGCCCAGCCGCTTTCTCTGTCCTGCGCAACTTTTATTTCCGCCTCTATTAACCCGAGCACCTTTGCCCGATTCTTGCCGCCGCTGGCAGCCTCCGCGAGCCGATTGAATAATTAAGTTCCGCCGCTTAATTCGAACCAATCCGCGCGAATCCAACAGATCGATCGCCGCCTGTTAACCAGGCGTTTTCAAGGAACTGGCTCGCGGGAACTTGGGCTCCATTTGTTCCGCGATAACGAGAAACGCTGGAAATACCGGACGTAACGAGTGGCGGAACGACCGGTTCAACAGAGAAATTTTGCAGAACGCGGATTAGAAACGGTAGCCGATCGTTCCCGCGAATGGAACGATAATGGCCATCGAGCGACAGATGTTCCCCGGTTATCCGCTTTCCTTTTGCGATTGCTTTCCATGGGATACGAAAAGATCGATCGATTTGTCTTTTTGAAATATCGGAATCTGAATTTACCGATTGCGGCGTATAAAATTTCGCACTACCGAGGCAAGTAAAACTTCAATCCCATGCAATTTGTTTAAAATATCGTACTCGGTGTTCTAAGAATGTCTTAGGTTGGTTACTAAACGGAATTTTGTTGTTTTCATCGTCGAATAGAAAGATATGTATTATTAAAGATGTATGATTATTAAATATGTATTATTAAAGATGTTTACGAGAGTTTCATCGAGGAATTATTGGCAATTTGTTTAGAAAACGCCAATTAATTTCAAGTAATTAATATTTTTGTTCTTCCGGTAGCGAGAATTCTTTCTGAAAATCGCGCCAAACAATGTTTCCATCAACCTGTCCTTCTGTTTCTCCGTTCCTCAAACAATGCAATTACGTTTTTCGTATTCTCTCCTCCCGTAGCTCGTTCCAAACCGTTCTATAACATCGAACGTTTCGGACTCTATTTGTTGAAGTATTTTCGTTTTAAACTGTGAACCGGCAAGAGCTACAAACATGAGAAAGTTATTTAAACATTCGTTTCTATGTAATATCCTGTACAAACATTAATATCGATATTGATACAAATACGAGTATCTTCTAGAAATATGATTGATTGTGATTACGAGATCGTTATCGTAGATCCTTGCGAGATTTTGCAAGGAGAACGGCGAAGAGGAAGATGGAGGAATTGATTTGCGAGCGGCTCGAGAGACATTGAAAATTTTAATGATCCTCGAGTTCGAGGAGAGAATCTTGGTGAAAGTTTCCTTTGTTCGCCGAGCATCTTCGTGTTAATTAATCTCTGCGCGATAATTGTACGCTTTAAGGAAGACCCTTTTGACAGATTTTGGGAAAAGAAATAGCCACTCGCCTGGATTTCTCTATCGTTTTTATCGCTTGTCTTTGGCTAGTTCTACTTTCGAGTCTTCGTTGTTTCATTTGTCAGTGAGAATGAAAGGTTAGAAATAGAGCGAGGAAAGACGAGGGAAAAGAGATGAAATGGAAAAGGAGGCGAAACACTTAGACGAAAATAATATTAGAAAACAGTAAGGGAGCAGAGATAAAAAGAAAAAAAAAAGAGAAAGAGAAGAGAGGGGGAAATAGGGCAAGGTAGGAGGGGAAGATAAAAAGCGACGCCTGTCCCAGTTTTCGAAAGCTGGTGTTGCCTGCTTTCTATCGTCTTATCTTCTGCTTTCTTCCTCTCGACTTTTCTAATGTAGAAAGCTCGTACATCGCGTTGCTTCTCTATCACGCGTTTACAGCTTAAAGAAATTATGTAACCAAAACACGTATTTGTCTTGTTACCAGGTATGTAAATATGAAACCGGAATTTTTCTATAGAAAATACACGTTTATTGTATGAAAATGATTAAAAATATTTTATTCGAAGTATCGCCCATCGCTAGCTATACATTTTTCCCACCTGTCTGGCGATTGGTGGATGCCATGCCAAAAAAACTGTCGCTCTTTTGAGGCAAACCAGTCATCGAGGCATTTTCGTACATTTTCGTAAGAAGCGAAGTGCTGGTCAGAAAGCGCGTGTCCCATCGATGCAAATAAATAGTAATCGGACGGAGCCAAGTCTGGCGAGTAAGCCGCGTGCGAAAGTATTTCCCAACTGAACGCTTCGATCGTTTCCTTGACCGGTTTTGCTGTATGCGATGGTGCATTATCACGAAGCAAAATTACTTTGTGTTGCCTTTTTGGATATTCTGCTCGTTTTTCACGCAAAGCTTGATCCAAATCGATCATTCGTTGTCGGTAGCGCTCGGTATTAACGGTTTCGCCAGGTTTCAACAGCTCATAATAGATCACACCCTTCTGATCCCACGTTCTTCGTTCCTCGCGTCAAAATTGTCACTTCTGAATTTTTTAAACCACTCAAAGCACTGTGATTTACCAAGAGCATGCTCACCGTAAGATTCGACGAGCATTCGATGCGATTCTGCAGCAGTTTTCTTCAAATGGTAACGGAAAATTAATGCTGTCCGCAAATCGTAGTTTCCAGGCACAAAATTCGACATGTTCAACGCTATTACAAACTATGCTGTTGTATGAAACTTGTATTGTTCTGAGTCGAAAATGTTTGTGAGATGTCAACAAAGACTTTTGGCATCAATGACGCAGTTTAGCGATAACTACATTATCAGCTAGGACCATCTATAGGCAAATTCCTCTCATCTGTATTATCATCTTTTAAAAGTATTTGCGATATCGCGTTAAGTTAATCTTCCAATGGGAAGAAACGTTTTTGTCCACCCTATATTACATAACTCGAAAATCTTCTAATATTTTAACCACGTTGAAATAATCTACTTTTTTATTCTAATCAGAATTGGTTTATCGTTGTAATAATAATATCACGTTAATGTTCTACAAGCATATAATTGTCCGTTACGTTTTCGTTTTTCGACAAAGACAAGCGTGCTTCTGTGTTTCGTTTAAAACAGTAACAAATTATTTTTCAATCTCCTTCTCCAAATATAACAAAGATAAAAACATAGACAAACAGGCATTTCAGAAATACGAAACTCTGGTGTTTTTAATATCAAATCCTCGATAAATAGCCAATTTATTTGCACGATCTAAACGATTAACCTTCGTCTCGTAACGACTATTTCAATGCAATTCGAATACAGCATTCAACCATGCTGAGAATTGTGGATTTTAATCGCCGAAATAAAAGTAAAGGAACACTAAGGTTACACTTAGAATTCATATCAAAATAGTTTTAGATTTATTTAATAAACGATTTCCAGGATCTTCGTCGATATACGTTTGCACGCGTCTCAACGCTCTTATAAATAAGGTAGAACGATCCGAGCAGACAGCTGGCGAACTTCGGAGCACAACGTGGGTACGAAGACTTTGTTCCTGACTAAACGAAAACTGTCTGTTAGAAGATCGTGCTTGTGTAAGCGGGCTAGGTACTTTCAGCGATGGAAATTCGCTGAGTATTTTGAGAGTCGAAGGATATTCCCGTCGATGAGATTTTTAATTTGTAGATTTGTAGAGACGAGATTCTAATTATTTAACTAGTAGAGCAAACAAAATGATCAGGTGGCCATTTTTATTAGACATTTTATGTAAATTTTTGTGAAAGCGTATTTCCCGGGACTCGTACGATCTTTGCCAAAGTGAGATGGTTTATTAAACCATTGGTTAGTTGGTTTATTAAAAGAGACGAGTGATACAATTGTAGTAGTCAATTCTATTAAGATCATTTTAAATAAGAAGGAAATAGAATAAGAAGCTAAATTTTTGTTTAAAAATATAACTTTATTCATTCAGGTATTGTCCAGCTCTCTCGATGACCATTTGCCATCTTTCACGCAGTGTCCTAATACCATATTGATAATAATTCTTAGGTATGCCAGCAAAAAACTGATCTAAATGCGATCTCAAATCATCAACGGTATTAAATCTTTTACCATGTAAGGAGTCCTGCAAGGGACGAAATAAATGGTAATTTGTAGGCCCAAGGTCAGGGCTATTTGATGTATGTGACAACACATCCCAACCTAGTTGCAATAATTTTTGGCGAGCGACCAAAGATGTGTGGAGCTTGTCATTATCATGCTGGAAAACAACATCCTTACTATTTGCCAAATTTGACCGCTTTGCTTTAATTGCACTGTTGAGTTTGGTGAGTTGTTCGACGTACACGTCTGAATCAATCCTTTGCTTGTTTACAAGTTCAAAGTGTACAATTCCTTTATAATCCCACCAAATTATTAGTATAACCGACGATTCTTGATTTCTGGATTCAGATAGATCGCGGTTATAAATTATGCACATTTCGTCACCAGTAATCAGGCGTTTCAGAAATGGATCATATTTGTAGCGTCTCAGAAGCGAATCGCATATGCTAATGCGTTGCACCAATTGAATTTCCTTAAGCGCGGAAAGGACCCACATTTTCCGTTTCCTGGAATATCCAAGCTGTTCTAATGAGATTCGAACTTCTACAAACGATATATCGAATTTGTTTACAATTTCACGCTGTGTGCATTGAGGATATTTTTCGATAAAGACCTTGATACTGATGTTATCAATTGCAACTGGGTGGCTAGATGGCCAAGGATCCTCCAGTGAAAAATCACCATGACGAAATTTCCTAAACCATTTATTACACTCTTCTTTTGACACTTTTTCATATAAGGCACGTATCTTCTTGTATGATTGAATTGCGTTCTTGCCTTTTCGGAAATAATACAATAAAATATGTCTCAAATGCTCGTCATCATTTTCCATTTTTAACTTGGGATAAAAACAAAATTAAATAACCAATCGATACAATTTTTTTACTAAATTAAAGGCGAAAGTGCAAACAAGAAGAAAACAATATAGATTAGATGCTTTGAACACGTTGGCAAAACAAAAAAATGTGCGAAGACCATATATTGACAAAATCCGCAAGCAAATAGTTGCCAACCCAATCGTTGCTCGCTCAATGCTACTCTTTAACCATAGCTCACTATTCGATTCTATGTGACTCGCTATAATGACTCGCTTATTCGACTGTATAACTCGCTATGATGACTGTCTTAGAGAGCACGTTCGTCTATTTGTATCGACCCGTGTTATTATAAAAATTTCAAATGTAACTCCGGTTGACGATTACAAATAACGACGATTATGTTTTGTTCGGAGTTCGTTTACCTTTGAGCATAGCAAACCAAAACATCGTTGTTATTCCAAGGCACAATAATATGAGTCCCTCCCGATTCAAATGTTCCGTTGACTCGTGTGCCGCTGCGAAAGCGTTTATATCTGGATAAATTGATCGTTTCTTCTCTTGCGTCGTGCATTTTTTCACCTGCCTTTCAGTTTGAATATTTATTATCTTTGATATGAGTTTCATGCTGCTATTAACTAGAGAGATATTAATTAAAGATTTTAAAAAGATTTAAAGATATAATTTATTTCTGATAAGAATGAAACGTAGCGCGTTTCATCCAGCCGCATTACTTAACAAATTGTCGAGCATTTGTAGGAGATTATGATCAATAGTTTTCGATTTATATCAGGACTCTAACATCGAGCTGACAAAATTTGTTCAATTACGATTCGATACACCGCCTTGCAACAATAATTTATGTATATTACACGTATACATAAATCACGCTGCAAATTCTGCGAAATATCCTGACAACTAAAAGTTTCGTTATTGACATTAAAATACTACCGACCGATAAATTAATATAAAAATAAATATAAAATATAATTTAATATAACAATAATAAAAAGAATCAATACAAAATGAAGAAGAAACGTACGAAAAACGACAAACAAAAATCAGAGATTAATCATTGTATTCTGAAAGCATCTCGCTAATGTTCGTGTGTGACACGAATCAGGGATCGTTTATCAAGCAGCGAGGATGTCAATTCGAGTGGCTTAACGGGGCGCAGTTTTGTATAGAGCTCTTTCAGAGGAGAGAAGGTAATCCTTTTTAGCGAGTTTGTCAAGGAATCTTTCTTCGTGGCTCGCATCGGAGTCTTTTAAAAGGAAGTGGCCTCTTCCCGACCATGCCACCTGCAAAGGTAATTCTCTTAAGGACCTTCCACGTTCATAAATCTCGCCGTACACCCTTAGTGCGTGGCTGTGAGAATGTTTGCATCCTCGAGGCTCTGGCTGACGAACGGTTGCGGGGATAGAAGGAGATCGAATATCCTCGTGAATAATACACGCAGGACTAAACTGTTCTACTTTGCTTCTTTCTTCTCTTTTCCTCCTTTTAAATCAGGAAACGTGCGTCGAAATATTTTCCATGAGAATAGAGTTTTCAGTAGGCCTTCAAGCACATCTGCGTTATTTAGGGTAGTATCCCGTCACGTTTTAAGGAAATTTCCCAAATGTTCCGATTCGCTGCGCTTGGGACGGTGACTGGGGGAAATAATGTTGGGAGAAGTTTTTCGAGTTTGCCAATTTATATATTCACTACCTATGATATGTAATTGGGATTGTTTATTCGATCGTATTAATTAATAATCGTATTTGCAAAGAATTGTGGATCTTAATCGCCGAAATAAAAGTAAAGGAATACTAAGGTGACATTTAGAATTCATATTAAAATAGTTCTAGATTTATTTAATAAAGGATTTTCAGGATCTTCATCGATATACATTTGCACTCGTCTCAACACTTTCTTTGTCTCACCATCTGCTATATCAGACCGCTAACGAAACAGTTACATTCATCTGTTTTTCGAGACTCTGTGCACATACTTCCACACACTCATATTCACATACGTGTGTCATTACTACGCGGCCAATCTAATTTAATACACAAAATTATACACGTCTCAATAGTATTAATTATTTAAAAGAACTATTCGATAGTATCGATTACCGATTGTGTTATTTATTTTAAAAAATGATTCAGTCGTATTAACGAATGATTGTATTATTTATTTAAAAATATAGTATCCCATAATGTAAAGTTTAAAATTTGCGACGTTTGAAGTGGATGTTGTTGACGTTAGCTTTGTCGGTTTAAAATTATCTGTAACGGATCCTATGACCTAAATATCGTATAATTATACTAAGTTGAAGTTATACAGTTAATACAAAAATTTGAATTCATTGTAAAATAATGATGTTTACGTGAATATACGATGAAAAATATATACGTAGGTAAAATTACGTATTTTTATCGCTTAGTGTAATTTACATCACAATCTATTAAATTTTACCTGCCAAAATTTGTATACATAAAATGTCTTACGTAAAATTACCACCTGATCATTTTGATCGCTCTAATTGTTAAATATTAGGTTGTCCCAAAAGTTCCTTTCGTTTTATAAGGAAGTAGTAGATGCACAACATTGTTTGTTTTATATTATTTTAATTAAATTACGTTTGATCCATTTTGTTCTATTGCTACAAAATGGATCATACATAAATTCATAAAATAATATAAAATAAAAAATGTTGCGCATCTATTATTTCACTTATGAAACGAAAGAAACTTTTCGAACAATCTAATAATTAGAATCTTCTCTCTATAAATATACAAATTAAAGATCTCATCGACTCGAACATCCAGCTAGTAAAAATATATCTTTAAGAAACGATTCGCAGATACAAACAAGGGGGAGGGGGGAGGAGTAGCACTCAGATAGAATTCGCACATACATAACTTCAAAGTCGAAGATCTCGAAGAACTCGGCGTTCAACTTGGCGAGAAGTGCCGTAAAGTCTCCTAACTACGGTCTTTGGATCGAAGCGATTCAACATCGAGTTTGGCGTGGATCCATCTTGAAGGATTTTCTATTTATTCGTAAAAGATCGTTGTAGAAGTCGTTCGGTATAAACTTCGAATCGAATCGAGCGAAATAAGAACAGAATATATTTGATGGTCAAGAACTATTGTCATTTTTTATCTAATAAAGTTGCTCGAGGAGTAGCGAAGTTAAACAAGGAGAAGTTATAAGAAGACAACTGAAACGAAATTCGGTGTAAAAACAAACGGAGGTTGATAAATTTAATAGAAAAGTATGAATGGATTAATAAATTAAATTTATTTGGTAGAACGTTACGCTGGAATATTCGCCGTATGCAGCACGTTTGTTAGTTTTATTTCGTTTCTTTTCACCGTTGCATGAAACTTATCTCGTACGATGCTAATGATTTTATAATACAACGATATAAAGATTTTTATTAACCGCAATACTTTGTACTAGATATACGAAATAGAAGCTAACAACTACATGTACGAATAAATAAACTTTTTATTTCGATGCGACGTAATTACACAGAGTAAAAATTAATGAAATTAGAGTAAAAACAGACAGACGTATGAAAATTTATGATGCGTGTGTTACAGTGAAAAATAGCGGAAGCGCGTGACATTTGTAATACTTAAATTTGTATCTGAAAAAGTATAAACGCGTGGCAATATGTAATTTTCAAATTATGAATTATTATCAAATTTAAAAACCATTGAAAATTCACGGTGCCGTGCAAATTTATCACACCATAATAGATTATAATATAATATAATAGATTAAAGCACCGAGTAACTTCAACGACTCACGCCCTGTCGTCTATTATAACATATTGTAATGGATTATAATTTAATGTAGTAGATCGAAGCATCGATGCACTGTCATTTAAAATCATATTCATTTAAAATCAATTAAATTTCTACGCGTATTTAGCTTTACAAGATTCTGTCAATTCTCTAAAAATTTCAACCTTATTTACGATATTCTAATATAATAGAAAATGTCGAAGTGATCACCACTTCTACGAAAACTCTACATCTGGTCTTTTTAGTTTTCTCAAGCGCCGAAGCCATCGATAGCACGTAGACAAAAGACTAGCACGAAGGCAGACCATAAACAGTAGACAGGCGACGTTAGCTTCGGGGTTTTCAGTTATAAGGTAACGCTGTTAGCGTCCGGCTCAAATTATATTCCTACTTATTATTACACTTCTCTACTAAATTAATTTCTCTCTTTATACATCTAATAACCTCAATAGAAAACAGATTCAAATATCAAGAATTGTTGCAAAGAACGCTGTCGCATTGTCATTTAGTACCCTGTGTATCATTCTAAGCTTTTCAATAAGGGAAAACCTAAATCCATAATTTCTTTCTATCGAGCATTAAAACGTATAAACAACAAAACATCGAAACTCATCAAGTTCTGCAATGTTATAGTGCACGTAATACGCTAACTTTACCAATTGATGCACTGTCATCTACAGTCTGACGTAACGTTACGAGGAAAGATCCAAGGTCCTGGCTTTTTGTAACCCAAATACTCGTTTCCTTAAATTTCTATAAATTCTCCCACCAAAAGTCCGAAGCGCAAGAACCTTGTGAGACTCGTCTAATTTTACAACACTGTACTACGTCGAGGCAACACCAGCCTAATTTTACGACCCGATAGTATCCCTGAGGAAGCTATCGAGAGAAAAATATATTCACACTAGGAGTATTGATTAGTAGGATCGAAGGGTTCCGTACGGCGAAGGCGAAAGATTCCAATCGGTCGATACGTGCGGAGTACTTTAACGAACCGCAGGGGGGTAGCGCTGGTCATCTTTAATTCAAACAACGATCAAACACGGTCCGGCTCCTTCGTTCCAGCTCTTTGATCCTTTCCACGTTGATTTTCCATCGACCGCCAGTGCGCGGGACTCGTTGTCAGAGAAAAACGACACGGCCGATGCGGGCATTCGTTCGTTCCACGTCCATCGTTCGAATCAATAGTCACGTTGATAAAAATCTATGAATTTTTTCTCCCCGACTATGCGTTATCGGCACCCGTTTGCGGATAAAAAATCTATCCAATAGGAAGGAGGGGAAGGAAGGACGAAGAAAAAAAAATAAAAAGAGAAGAAGAGAAACACAGCAAAAAGAGGGAAAGGGGAATGTTAGGGATAAAATGTAGGTCGCTATTGAGTTTCGCCGCGAAATAAAGTACCCTTTGAAGCGTTCACACTTTTATCGCGAATTCGATACTTTCGCAACGGTACACCCCACCTATTGGTTTAAAGGCCGCCGTTAAACGTTATGGTTTAACGTTTCATCGAGAAACCCCGCAATTTTTCTTTTCGTACAGTCCCTATAATTCCAGTCCGATAATTTCGAGATATCGAGTTAGGTGGGGATTTTTTCCCTCGTTTCTTTGGCCACTCTGTTTCGCTTCGAGCCTCGTCCGAGTTGGCCGAGTTGCCTCGACTCCAGCCAGTTGAAGCCAGTTCGTCGAAGTGAACCTCTGCCGTTTGAAATATCCTCTCAATGATTCTTCGTATGTTTGTCTTTATTGGGTTAGTAATTCGTTTTTGAGATGCGTGCAATTAACACCTGGCCAAGCGAATAGAAAGATCTCCCTTGTGCGAAGAACATCGCTGCGGGGAGATCTGCCTTTTTCACTTTGGCAACGCGTTTTTTCTTTTTCTGTTGTTGTTATTATCAGTTATTGTTTCTGCCGTTATAAAACACAGTATATAATAAAATACACCAATTTAGTGGTGTTAAAATTAATTACACTATCAGTTATGACTAAATAAAGTTATAATCGAACGATACCACACTGTAAGAAAATATTAAAATGCATTATGAATTTTCCATTTCACGTTCAAGTCGTGTTATTTATCTTTAGTCATCTTGAATGTTTTTAATTTTACCTATACTTTTTTATACCTTTAATTTGATGTTTTGTATAAACAATATGCAAAATATAATTGACCGCTTAAATAATTTTTAGACCTTTCCGTTTTTTAAACAGTGAATATCAGTGCTCGATGCTTTGAAAAATGCGCGGTGGAAACGTATAGCTCGCTGTGGTATGCGCGGTTGGCTAAGCGTTAAATGTCCGGATCATCGTACCGATGTAATTAGCTACTGTATATAATGTTGTCTTGTTTTTGACTTGAAATATTCTTTCGTGTTTCGAATAGAGTTAGAGTCGAGGTTCTTTTAACTGTTTCTTGTCTTTAGACGAATAACAGTCATTTACGTGATCCAATATAATTCACACATAGCGAGGCATCTCAGACATGCAGATTTCTTTAAACATCTACTTGAAATCAAGTAACTCAACTAACCTGACTGAGACTCTAAGCGTACATACGGCATTTTAAATATTCTCTTTCCACTAAATGTGCGTCTGAAGTCAAGTAAGTCGACTAATCCGATCGAGGCTTTGGATATACATCACTTTAGTTATACATATTCCATCAAGTATTCGCTCGATGTTAAATATATTTGAACGTAACAAACCTCAAGACAAACAATTTAACTTTTGCCTAACGCAAACTAGCAGCCCATATATGTGTATTTAAAAAAATTCAAATTACTCAAATTCAAGATGCACGCTGTGTTTTCGTTCTCCCTTCTGTCTCGTAAGCTTCTTGTCTCTGTTCTGTTTTTCCTTTCTGAAAGATGATTTAGCTTTGGCAAACGAGATACGATCGAAGAACAAAATTCAGTCGAGCCTGTAAATTAATTTCCAGACTGGTTGGCTAACGTAGCTGGCGGATATCAGGTAATTGGTCCGATTCGAGTTTATGGGCTCGGTGTTTTATCAGATTTGAATAAATTTCTGGATACCTGTGTCACGTCGCAACCATTCTCAATTCTCTTCTAGACAATTTATCAGGACTCCTATTTTCCTGCTGTATGCATGAACGCGCGCATACGTCGCATCAATTTTGAGTCGCGCGATAGTTTTGCTCGCGTAGCTGCGAGATACGAGATACAAATTTTATTCGTAATAATTTAAAGAGTTGTAGCGAATCTGTAATTCAAAATGGAAAGAAATATCGGTTCATTCGAAACTATAAATAAGTATCGTATCGAGAGATTTGCCGAAAATGTCGGCAGGAGCGATGATGTAAACGCCAGGTGATGTATTTCAACGCGAGGTTTATCGCTTATTCGACGCAATTTCGTGTATTTTGTCTGAGTGTCTTGCCACGGACAAATATAATAATAAATAGTCGATATATACGTTATAAGCGTAAGTATAAGAACGACATAAGCAGTTTACGATATAAATTAAAATCAAAAACCAAGGAACTGGAATTTGAAATTTAAAATTGTGAAATTTGAAGATTCAGGGATTAAGTTTAGTTTAAATTTAATAATTGAAAAGTAAATGACAAAGAACGTAGTTTAAAAAAATAGAAATTTGTTTAATCATTGTGTAATGGCAATAAAATTGTAATTACTTTGTACGAGAAAAATATAAATACATATATACACCACGATATTCCATATAAATGATGAGTAGTTATACACACATACATACACGTTAATTGGATTACTGCTTCCAAACTATAGTGTCGTATACTGTCGATACAATCTGTAATATCCAATATAATATAATATAATTGCTTCCAACCTTCCTGCTGTCAGTGTAAAATATAATCTTTAATAGAAAACTATAACTATTAAAATACGACGCTTCAATTAGTACAGAGCAGATCGATATCCAGACGATCCAACGAACGAATACGCCTTTTTATCAACGTTTTTCTTTTTTCTAACGAATGATAAATCAAAATACTACTACACGTTCGATAAATACCATTATATACACTCGTACAACTAGTCTCTTATACAACGAAGAAGAATCGCGAGACAAGAGACAGACCCTTGACATAAAGCGTGTATGCCGGATTTATCGTTGATCTTCGTCACTGCTGCTCCATATTCGTCATCGTCAACGACGAGCGCGACTTATCTTCGACAGGATCTTGCGATAATTCAATTTGTCGACGTCGCAAGCTAGACCCGGCCGGCAGAGAAATCGGGTTTATGCCGGTATTTGGCATTCAATACGTATATAGTTCATATTCGCACATACATATATAGGAACAAGCAGTTACGTAGACAGAGAGACAAACAGAAACTAGCGTTTGCGAATCGCGTTGTTACACGATAATGGAATGCACGGCCAGTGTATATCGGTGTGGAATCGGGCAATCGAAAATCAGCAATTGCCAGACCCCTCGGGCCATGACACTGTAACCCAGAAACGCCGAAACCCGGACCATTGGAACGCGATACAGCTCCCCATTGGGTTGCATCTTAAGGATCTGCAATTGAGATTGCACGCCGCCCGTGGCTCGAGATCAGTCGAATAATTTCGCCAACATTGTTTCTGCGTATTTACGGACGTTCCATCTGGATTCCTGCTCTCTGAAGTATTTCGATGGTTACCGATGGTTATTTGGAAGAAGAATGACACCGAATTGCCGAGTCTTTGAATATTTTTATTATCGAAATTACCGAATTTCACGATTTTCAACACCTTGAACTTCCTTCTTTACTTATGAATCTCTGAATCATTGAATATTATAATATTTGAACCTTTGAATAATAGAATCTTTGAATAATCGAATCTTTGAATCTTTGAATCTTTGAATCTTTCAATTTTTGAATCTTTGAATATTTTAACCCTTGAATAATTGAATCTTTGAATCTTCAAATATTTGAACATGGAAATCCTTAAATCTTTGAACATTTCAATATTCGAATCTTTGAATATTTGAATATTTGAATCTTTAAATCTTTGAATATTCGAATGTTTAAATCTTTGAATATGTGAATATTTGAATCTTTAAATCTTTGAATGTTTGAATATTTGAATCTTTGAATATTTGAGTATTTGAACCTTTGAATGATTGAATCTTTGAATCTTTGAATATTTGAATTTAGGAATCCATAAATCTTTGAATATTTCAATATTTGAATATTTGAATATTCGAATCTTTGAATATTTGAATCTTTGAATATTTCAATATTCGAATCTTTGAATATTCGAATCTCTGAATATTTGAATCTTTGAATCTTTGAATATTGGAATCTTTGAGTATTTGAATATTTGAATATTCGAATCTTTGAATCTTTGAATCTTTAACTCTTTGAATGTTTGAATATTTGAATCTTGGAGTCTTTGAATATTCGAATCTCTGAATATTTGAATCTTTGAATCTTTGAATCTTTGAATCTTTAAATCTTTGAATGTTCGAATCTTTGAATCTTTGAATCTTTAAATATATGAATCTTTAACTCTTTGAATGTTTGAATATTTGAATATTTGAATTTTTGAATCTTTGAATATTTGAATATTTGAATCTTTGAATATTTGAATCTTTAAATCTTTGAATTTTTGAATATTTGAATATTTGAATATTTGAATCTTTGAATATTTGAATCTTTGAATATTCGAATCTTTGAATATTCGAATCTTTGAGTAATTGAATATTCGAATCTTTGAATATTTGAATCTTTGAATCTTTGAATGTTTGAATCTTTAAATCTTTGAATATTCGAATCTTTGAATATTCGAATCTTTGAATCTTTAAATGTTTAAATATTTAAATCTTTAAATTTTTGAATATTTGAATATTTGAATCTTTGAATCTTTGAATCTTTAAATCTTTGAATTTTTGAATATTTGTATATTTGAATATTTGAATCTTTAAATCTTTAAATTTTTGAATATTTGAATATTTGAATATTCGAATCTTTGAATCTTTGAATCTTTGAATATCCGAACCTCTGAATATTTGAATCTTTGAATATTTGAATCTTTGAATATTTCAATATTCTAATCTTTGAATATTCGAATCTCTGAATATTTGAATCTTTGAAAATTTGAATCTTTGGATCTTTAAATCTTTGAATTTTTGAATATTTGAATATTTGAACCTTTAAATCTTTAAATTTTTGAATATTTGAATATTTGAATATTTGAATCTTTGAATATTTGAATCTTTGAATATTCGAATCTTTGAATATTCGAATCTTTGAATATTTGAATCTTTGAATCTCTGAATATTGGAATCTTTGAGTATTTGAATATTTGAATATTCGAATCTTTGAATCTTTGAATCTTTAACTCTTTGAATGTTTGAATATTTGAATCTTGGAGTCTTTGAATATTCGAATCTCTGAATATTTGAATCTTTGAATATTTGAATCTTTGAATCTTTGAATCTTTGAATCTTTAAATCTTTGAATGTTCGAATCTTTGAATCTTTGAATCTTTAAATATATGAATCTTTAACTCTTTGAATGTTTGAATATTTGAATATTTGAATTTTTGAATCTTTGAATATTTGAATATTTGAATCTTTGAATATTTGAATCTTTAAATCTTTGAATTTTTGAATATTTGAATATTTGAATATTTGAATCTTTGAATATTTGAATCTTTGAATATTCGAATCTTTGAATATTCGAATCTTTGAGTAATTGAATATTCGAATCTTTGAATATTTGAATCTTTGAATCTTTGAATGTTTGAATCTTTAAATCTTTGAATATTCGAATCTTTGAATATTCGAATCTTTGAATCTTTAAATGTTTAAATATTTAAATCTTTAAATTTTTGAATATTTGAATATTTGAATATTCGAATCTTTGAATCTTTAACTCTTTGAATGTTTGAATATTTGAATCTTTGAATCTTTGAATCTTTGAATATTCGAATCTTTGAATCTTTGAATATTGGAATCTTTGAGTATTTGAATATTTGAATATTCGAATCTTTGAATCTTTGAATCTTTAACTCTTTGAATGTTTGAATATTTGAATCTTTGAGTCTTTGAATATTCGAATCTCTGAATATCTGAATCTTTGAATATTTGAATCTTTGAATCTTTGAATCTTTAAATCTTTGAATGTTCGAATCTTTGAATCTTTGAATCTTTAAATATTTGAATCTTTAACTCTTTGAATGTTTGAATATTTGAATATTTGAATAATTGAATATTTGAATCTTTGAATCTTTGAATCTTTGAATATTTGAATCTTTGAATATTTGAATCTTGGAATATTTGAATCTTTAAATCTTTGAATGTTTGAATATTTGAATCTTTGAATATTTCAATATTCGAATCTTTGAATCTTTGAATATTTGAATATTTGAATCTTTGAATCTTTGAATATTTGAATTTTTGAATCTTTGAATATTTCAATATTCGAATCTTTGAATCTTTGAATATTTGAATATTTGAATATTTGAATCTTTGAATATTTGAATTTTTGAATCTTTGAATCTTTAACTCCTTGAATGTTTGTATATTTGAAAATTCGAATCTTTGAATATTTAAATCTTTGAATGATTCAATCTTTAAATGTTTGAATCATTAATTCTTTGAATGTTCGAATCTTTGAATATTTGAATATTTGAATCTTTAAATCTTTGAATGTTTGAATATTTGAATCTTTGAATATTTGAATATTTGAATATTTGAATATTTGAATCTTTGAATATTTGAATCTTTGAATATTCGAATCTTTAAATATTTGAATCTTTGAATCTTTGAATATTGGAATCTTTGAGTATTTGAATATTTGAATATTCGAATCTTTAACTCTTTGAATGTTTGAATATTTGAATCTTTGAGTCTTTGAATATTCGCATCTCTGAATATTTGAGTCTTTGAATATTTGAATCTTTGAATCTTTGAATCTTTGAATCTTTAAATCTTTGAATGTTCGAATCTTTGAATCTTTGAATCTTTGAATAATTGAATCTTTGAATATTTGAATATTCGAATCTTTAAATCTTTGAATTTTTGAATATTTGAATATTTGAATCTTTGAATCTTTGAATATTTGAATTTTTGAATCTTTGAATCTTTAACTCCTTGAATGTTTGTATATTTGAAAATTCGAATCTTTGAATATTTAAATCTTTGAATGATTCAATCTTTAAATGTTTGAATCATTAATTCTTTGAATGTTCGAATCTTTGAATATTTGAATATTTGAATCTTTGAATCTTTGAATCTTTAAATATTTGAATCTTTAAATCTTTGAATTTTTGAATATTTGAATATTTGAGTCTTTGTATCTTTGAATCTTTAAATATTTGAATCTTTAACTCTGTGAATTTTTGAATATTTGAATATTTGAATATTTGAATCTTTGAATATTTGAATCTTTGAATATTCGAATCTTTGAATATTCGAATCTTTGAATATTTGAATCTTTGAATCTTTGAATATTGGAATCTTTGAGTATTTGAATATTTGAATATTCGAATCTTTGAATATTGGAATCTTTGAGTATTTGAATATTTGAATATTCGAATCTTTAAATCTTTGAATATTTGAATATTTGAATATTCGAATCTTTGAATCTTTGAATCTTTAACTCTTTGAATGTTTGAATATTTGAATCTCTGTGTCTTTGAATATTCGAATCTCTGAATATTTGAATCTTTGAATATTTGAATCTTTGAATCTTTGAATCTTTAATCTTTGAATGTTCGAATCTTTGAATCTTTGAATCTTTAAATATATGAATCTTTAACTCTTTGAATGTTTGAATATTTGAATATTTGAATTTTTGAATCTTTGAATATTTGAATATTTGAATCTTTGAATATTTGAATCTTTAAATCTTTGAATTTTTGAATATTTGAATATTTGAATATTTGAATCTTTGAATATTTGAATCTTTGAATATTCGAATCTTTGAATATTCGAATCTTTGAGTAATTGAATATTCGAATCTTTGAATATTTGAATCTTTGAATCTTTGAATGTTTGAATCTTTAAATCTTTGAATATTCGAATCTTTGAATATTCGAATCTTTGAATCTTTAAATGTTTAAATATTTAAATCTTTAAATTTTTGAATATTTGAATATTTGAATATTCGAATCTTTGAATCTTTAACTCTTTGAATGTTTGAATATTTGAATCTTTGAATCTTTGAATCTTTGAATATTCGAATCTTTGAATCTTTGAATATTGGAATCTTTGAGTATTTGAATATTTGAATATTCGAATCTTTGAATCTTTGAATCTTTAACTCTTTGAATGTTTGAATATTTGAATCTTTGAGTCTTTGAATATTCGAATCTCTGAATATCTGAATCTTTGAATATTTGAATCTTTGAATCTTTGAATCTTTAAATCTTTGAATGTTCGAATCTTTGAATCTTTGAATCTTTAAATATTTGAATCTTTAACTCTTTGAATGTTTGAATATTTGAATATTTGAATAATTGAATATTTGAATCTCTGTGTCTTTGAATATTCGAATCTCTGAATATTTGAATCTTTGAATATTTGAATCTTTGAATCTTTGAATCTTTAAATCTTTGAATGTTCGAATCTTTGAATCTTTGAATCTTTAAATATTTGAATCTTTAACTCTTTGAATGTTTGAATGTTTGAATATTTGAATATTTGAATATTTGAATCTTTTAATCTTTGAATCTTTGAATATTTGAATCTTTGAATATTTGAATCTTTGAATATTTGAATCTTTAAATGTTTAAATATTTAAATCTTTAAATTTTTGAATATTTGAATATTTGAATATTCGAATATTTCAGTATTCGAATCTTTGAATATTTGAATCTTTGAATCTCTGAATATTTGAATCTTTAAATGTTGGAATATTTAAATCTTTGAATATTTGAATCTTTGAATATTTCAATATTCGAATCTTTGAATCTTTGAATAATTGAATCTTTGAATATTTGAATATTCGAATCTTTAAATCTTTGAATTTTTTAATATTTGAATCTTTGAATATTTGAATCTTTGAATCTTTAACTCTTTGAATGTTTGACTATTTGATTATTCGAATCTTTGAATAATTGAATCTTTGTATCTTTGAATATTTCAATATTCGAATCTTTGAATTTTTGAAAGATTGAATCTTTAAATCTTTGAATCTTTGAATATTTGAATCTTTGAATATTTCAATATTTGAATCTTTGAATCTTTGAATAATTGAATCTTTGAATATTTGAATATTCGAATCTTTAAATCTTTGAATTTTTGAATATTTGAATATTTGAATCTTTGAATATTTCAATATTCGGATCTTTGAATCTTTGAATAATTGAATCTTTGAATATTCGAATCTTTGAATCTTTGAATCTTTAACTCTTTGAATGTTTGAATATTTGAATATTTGAATCTTTGAATATTTGAATCTTTAAATCTTTGAATATTTGAGTATTTGAATATTTGAATATTTGAACCTTTGAATCTTTAACTCTTTGAATGTTTGCATATTTGAATCTTTGAATATTCGAATCGTTGAATAATTGAATCTTTGAATATTTCAATATTCGAATCTCTGAATCTTTGAATAATTGAATCTTTGAATATTTTAATCTTTGAATATTTGAATATTTGAATAATTGAATCTTTGAATCTTTGAATATTTCAATAGGTATCTTTGAATCTTTGAATAATTCAATCTTTGAATCTTTGAATATTTGAATCTTTGAATCTTTGAATATTTGAATCTTTTTATATTTGAATATTTGAATATTTGAATATTCGAATCTTTGAATCTTTGAATATTTAAATCTTTGAATATTTGAATCTTTGAATATTTGAATATTTGAATCTTTGAATATTCGAATCTTCAAATCTTTGAATTTTTGAATGTTTGAATATTTGAATCTTTGAATCTTTAACTCTTTGAATGTTTGAATATTTGAATATTCAAATCTTTGAATATTTGAATCTTTGAATATTTGAATCTTTAAATGTTTGAATATTTAAATCTTTGAATATTTGAATATTTGAGTCTTTGAATATTTAAATATTTAAATCTTTAAATTTTTGAATATTTGAATCTTTGAATATTCGAATCTTTGAATATTCGAATCTTTGAGTAATTGAATATTCGAATCTTTGAATATTTGAATCTTTGAATCTTTGAATGTTTGAATCTTTAAATCTTTGAATATTCGAATCTTTGAATATTCGAATCTTTGAATCTTTAAATGTTTAAATATTTAAATCTTTAAATTTTTGAATATTTGAATATTTGAATATTCGAATCTTTGAATCTTTAACTCTTTGAATGTTTGAATATTTGAATCTTTGAATCTTTGAATATTTGAATCTTTAACTCTTTGAATGTTTGAATATTTGAATATTTGAATAATTGAATATTCGAATCTTTGAATCTTTAACTCTTTGAATGTTTGAATATTTGAATCTTTGAATCTTTGAATATTTGAATCTTTAACACTTTGAATGTTTGAATATTTGAATCTTTGAGTCTTTGAATATTCGAATCTCTGAATATCTGAATCTTTGAATATTTGAATCTTTAAATCTTTGAATTTTTGAATATTTGAATATTTGAATATTTGAATCTTTGAATATTTGAATCTTTGAATATTCGAATCTTTGAATATTCAAATCTTTGAGTAATTGAATATTCGAATCTTTGAATATTTGAATCTTTGAATCTTTGAATGTTTGAATCTTTAAATCTTTGAATATTCGAATCTTTGAATATTCGAATCTTTGAATCTTTAAATGTTTAAATATTTAAATCTTTAAATTTTTGAATATTTGAATATTTGAATATTCGAATCTTTGAATCTTTGAATCTTTAACTCTTTGAATGTTTGCATATTTGAATCTTTGAATATTCGAATCTTTGAATATTCAAATCTTTGAGTAATTGAATATTCGAATCTCTGAATCTTTGAATAATTGAATCTTTGAATATTTTAATCTTTGAATATTTGAATATTTGAATATTTGAATAATTGAATCTTTGAATCTTTGAATAATTCAATCTTTGAATCTTTGAATATTTGAATCCTTAAATGTTTGAATCTTTAAATCTTTGAATTTTTGAATATTTGAATCTTTGAATCTTTGAATCTTTAAATCTTTGAATATTCGAATCTTTGAATGTTCGAATCTTTGAATCTTTGAATCTTTAAATATTTGAATCTTTAACTCTTTGAATGTTTGAATATTTGAATATTTGAATAATTGAATATTTGAATCTTTGAATCTTTGAATCTTTGAATATTTGAATCTTTGAATATTTGAATCTTTGAATATTTGAATCTTTGAATATTTGAATCTTTAAATCTTTGAATGTTTGAATATTTGAATCTTTGAATATTTCAATATTCGAATCTTTGAATCTTTGAATATTTGAATATTTGAATCTTTGAATCTTTGAATATTTGAATTTTTGAATCTTTGAATCTTTAACTCCTTGAATGTTTGTATATTTGAATATTCGAATCTTTGAATATTTAAATCTTTGAATGATTCAATCTTTAAATGTTTGAATCATTAATTCTTTGAATGTTCGAATCTTTGAATATTTGAATCTTTGAATCTTTGAGTATTTGGATCTTTAAATCTTTGAATATTTGAATCTTTGAATATTCGAATCTTTGAATATTTGAATCTTTAAATGTTTAAATATTTAAATCTTTAAATTTTTGAATATTTGAATATTTGAATAATTGAATCTTTGAATCTTTGAATATTTCAATAGGTATCTTTGAATCTTTGAATAATTCAATCTTTGAATCTTTGAATATTTGAATCTTTGAATCTTTGAATATTTGAATCTTTTTATATTTGAATATTTGAATATTTGAATATTCGAATCTTTGAATCTTTGAATATTTAAATCTTTGAATATTTGAATCTTTGAATATTTGAATATTTGAATCTTTGAATATTCGAATCTTCAAATCTTTGAATTTTTGAATGTTTGAATATTTGAATCTTTGAATATTTGAATCTTTGAATCTTTAACTCTTTGAATGTTTGAATATTTGAATATTCGAATCTTTGAATATTTGAATCTTTGAATATTTGAATCTTTAAATGTTTGAATATTTAAATCTTTGAATATTTGAATATTTGAGTCTTTGAATATTTAAATTTTTCAGTCCTCAAACGTTCCAAAGTTTAATTTTCAAGTCTTGAATTACTAATTTGAAGTAGTATTTTTTGAAAGAATAATGCGATCTTATCAAAAATGGCCTAAAAAGGAATAAGACAGCAGGTATAGGGCGATCCTTATCTTTCCACGATGAGCTTCGCGTTAAATAACTGACTATATCGATCAACGTGTTCGTTAAATTGCTCCATGACCCTTAATTCCGTACTTCCTCGAGTAGAATTTTAAACGAGCTTGAAAACCAATTCCTTAAACGGTGACCTAGCTTTTTTCCCTCGGCGACGTTCTTTCTCATGGAGAAAGAGTAAACGGGACAAGAGCGAGGAAAGGTAGGAAATGAAAGTGGACATAGCGAAATGAAACGAAAACCTGTTACAAAAGAAAAAAAAAGAAAAAAAAGAAAAAGAAAAAAAGGAGACGACGATGATACTATTTCCAGAGTATAACAATTGATCCAAAGATAATTCAAAAGAAATTGGATGGTCATCGGCGAAGAAAACACGCACAATATTAAAAATCATCGGGAAGAAATTCGAAATATAAAGTTTATGAGAAGAATATTAAAAAGCATACGATAAAAGAAGTAGATTTTCCTTATTCTTGATTAAATTTACTTTCGAGGCTTTCAAGAACCTTCATCTAGCTGTTACGAGAAGGAAACAAGCTTCCTACTTTTTCAATGCTCTGAAAAATAAACTCAAGAAGAGATAGGGTAGATACCTTGTTTCAATATTTTAGAAAAACAATTTTTGATATCTAGAGAATTATTATTCGTTTATTTTTCATTTTCTTACTATCTTCGTCGTATATAAAGTATACTTAATTCGGTAAAAAACCAAGTTCATACAACTCTGGTTGACGAAAGAAGCTATTTTTCATTATACTGTTTAAACAAGACTGATAATAAGACAGAGATAAGAGAGACGAAGCAATCAAGAAAAAGGCGTACTTATTATTATTTTTTTCCAATGAAATTCGCTTAATTTTGCGTTCTTAAAAATCTCTTTACATTTACATCGTATCAATATCTGTGCAATATTCATAACAATAATTGATTTCTCCAAAAATTTGTAATATACTTACAATTACGCTGATTTATCTGTACACCGATAAGAATTTCAAAATATGTAACAAGCGTGCAGAATGTTAATAATATCCATAAATGAAACATTAAAAATTGTTTCGCACGACATTGGAAAAAAGGGTGTCCATCTTCCGATATTCAAACGGCGAAACGAATCTCCGTTTAAGTTTCATTTCTTCCCCTGTGCCCGTAAGAACGCAGAACTGCATCAAATTCCATTTACGACGAATGGAAATTATTTTAAACTCCCTTCCATCCAATCCGTTCGACGCGAAACGTGTTAAAAACTTTGTCCCCGACAAGGGACTATTGAAAACAAAGCGATAAAACCGCGATTAAAGCGGGTAGAAGGAAGGAGCGGAACGGTGGAGCGAAAAAAGGAAGACGCGGATATCTATCGAGCTGGGTAATCAACTCGTTAAAAAGCGCGTCGAACAGCCTCGTAGCGATTCGCGGGAAAACAGGGCATCGTAGTGATTCTCGCGCGCAATCGGCCCAGCGATACAGCTATTAAATTTCCGGCGGTGAAACGGGGGTGAACGCGGGGCGTTACTCGCAATTAAATTGGTATAGCTGGCGGCGACCGCAACGGCGATGCAATCCGTAGTTTGCAACTTCGGCCAAGTCGTTCGGTCTGCCGGCTGCATCGTGGTTTTGCTTGCCACCGCATCGACGAACAGGCGTGCGCACTGTTTGCGCGCGAACCATCCAGAACCAATGCGCTACGAGCTCCATACTGACCGGCGAATCGAGTCATGGGTTCCAACAATTTCCGCTTCCGATCCCTAAACTTCTTTGGCACCCACCAGATTCTACAGTTTTGCTACGGTTCCTGCGTCGTCTTGTTTTTAATCCACGATACGTACAAGTCGTAACTTTCGTCATAAATTTTCATCCGGAGCAGCAGATTTCAGTTTGTTCAGATATGTCGCGCAACGTATACGAGTGACACGCGATAACTTAGCAATTGCAACCCGTTCCAACTTATTTTCTGCTAATATCTACGTATTTCTATGCAGACAGTCGTATAGGACATATTTTTTCACTGCAGTTTCCTATCGTTTCTCCGATCTATTAGGTCATCCCGTAAGTTCGTGCCGTTTTTCGAGCGGTTATATATGTTAAGATTGTTTACGTACCTTTCAGTTTCGTGAAAAAATGCAATCCCCCTCTCGTTGTACAACTTCTTCCCATTTTTCATTATTCCGTCTCGATGAAAGTTCTCTTGTTTTTCTTTAAAATATGAAATGTATACACAAAGGTAGGCACGAACTCATGGGATGACCTAATAAAATATCTCGTAAGTTTTCTTTCCTGCCATATTCATCAACGAAGTACCTGTTCAAAGTACACTGTTTCTATATGTGTGTTTGCGCAGAGCGAGATGGTCAACCTAACGAATTAAACGACTGTTTCGTTAGATTTTGGTAGAAAGATCGTTCTGTTGAAGAATTATGTATGGTTCATAGGAACATGATTTGCAAATGATTTTACTGCTAGCGATAAACGAATGTTGAATAATTAATAAAGTACAATATGGTGAATTTAATTTGTTGAGGTCGACTGATAGAGGGACGAGTGGATGCGTTTGTAATAGAAAAGTATATAGAAATAAGTATGAGTACAGGTATAGTGTATGCTGATCCAGATCGTCACTCTTCCAGTGTTACCATACTACAGGAAGAAGCGCTATGATAGGGAGCACGTTCGTATATTTGTGGCAAAGAACATTACCAGCAAGTTAACCTTGGTGTGTAGCTGTAGCTGAAGGTTGCAAGAAACAGCGATAGAAATCTACTTGTATCTCTTTTGTTTCTAAACCTTGTAACTCAAAACAAAATTTATATTCAAGGGCACAATAATATGGATCATTCTTTATTTCGAATTTTTTCACTAAATTTTATTCTCTTCGTAACAGCGGTCTCTAGGTCACGGATATACAAAAGAGAAGATGTAGAGTTTTTCTTGAAGTAATTACTTCGACATAATTGTGCCATTTTTTCTGTGAAAATCGCGTCGTCATATTGAGTTGTATAATTGTTCTAAGAATTGTTTTACCATATTTATCCATATTATTATTCGTATGTACAACTGTTTCCAGAAAATAAAGTCTGAAATGCAGTAAAACAAATAATTATTTACTCTGAATCCAATATTTAATGGGATATTTCATTTCGTTAGTCGAAAATTATCTTTACGTAATATTAAATTCCATCGGTTAAATTCTATAATTCCTTATAAATTATATAAATAAATAAAATTAAAATAAAGTTAAATTGTATAAATATATAAAATAAAAAAATAACGCAATAAATCCTATAATTTAGGTACCTCAAGTAATATAGCATATTATTATATTATGTTATGCGAGCATAACCGAAATTGCATTTGTCCGCTGATACGCCATAATTGAAAAATATATTTCGAACGGTGAACAAACGAGGCAATTCTTACGAAGTTTCGAGACTCGTCTTTCAACGTTCCACGTTCTCGAATGCCCATAGAAAAATGGACCTGGCACAGTTCGCTCTGTTACACTGACGATCGTCGACTCGCTAATTACCTTCTCCGAGGGTAGATTCTTCCTACCTCGAAAGCTAAGAGGGATTCTTGAAAGCTAGGAAAGTTAGGAAAGTTGAGGCCAGATGATTCGATTCGCGAAAAAGAATACTCTTACGCGAAGCGCTATCCAGGTTCTGTCTACACGAACCGATTCGCTAAGGCGCTATGGAATTAAGTATTCCGTACTGAATCGGTTTGATTATCGATCGATATCGATTCAAGGCACTTTTGTACTTTTCTAAAACCCTGTTCCTCTATACGAGTTCAAATCGAGGAGTATCTTCCACGAGATACAGTTTTCATATATACCAGTCGTTAACTTTTTCGATTTTTATATCGCAGGAATTGATCAATTTGTAATCTATAATTTATCTCTTAATTACAATTTATCTCAAATTATAACTGTAATAAATAAATTGAAATATAATATGCTTGGTACTTCCTACAACCAATATAACTAGTACTTTCAACTTTGAAAGTTTTTAAGACTTTTCGCTTCGGTAGTCCAGTCCACCAAAGTGCGTGGTTGCTGTATATACGTTTCCCTATGTCTTAAATAGCAACTGAGAGCTGAATAAAACAATCTACGCTCCAATATGATAAGTATAATTTATATCTTTAATATGAAAAGGCTTACAAAATCACAGGTAATATAGAGGCATCTTTATATGTAGGAAATAGTATAGTGCTAGTAGGTTTTGTAACGGTATGATTGTTACAATATCGTTTGATGCTCCGTCAATTTATGTTTACCCAGTAGTCACTATTCGTCACTAATTACTCTCGTTACAATGGTTCTTTTCTGTTAATACGCTGACAACACACACTCGATATCTCTCAGGCAATCCGACCATGATACTGTCACGTAAAATAAAAAAAGGGGTAGCTCAAACGAAAAGAAAGATAAAATGTAACAAAAGAAACAAGAGAATTTATTTCTCGTACTCTGAGTTTGCACTGACTGCGATTTGGTTCTGAGCTCCAGCCGCGACTTTCCAAGACCGAAGCTCTTACAATTTGACTTTCGGTAGGATCTCTTTCTTTTTTGTTTGTCACCCCTCAATACCCCCACTACCCTGTAGGCGTACATGACCGTTGCCACGCTTCTAGAACATTCGGTGGAAGGGCCGTTGTGATATCGATGACTCATTAGGCACTTCATTTACCTCCATCATCGTTCCATCGGATTTAAAGGGTGCCGATCGTGACAATATCACGCTATACTACATTCCTACATATATTTACAAGACTTTACGATAAAATGTTTAATATCATTAATTATGAAACGCAAATTGGTTAATATATTAATAGACAAAGATTAGTAATGTAATTCCGTATGATATATTTTGAAACAAGGTTCTATACATAAGCCAACATTGCAATCTTTACACTCATATCGTGATTCGGATCTTTTATCGTTTTTACTACAAACGACACTTAAGAAGTGATTAACCCTTTGGCAGTCCAGTCCGCCGAAGTACCGTCACTGGACGGAAACAGTGTGCGTGGTTGCTGTATATGCGTTTTCCTAAGTCTTAAATAACAATAATTCTTCTAAGAACCGTATATGAAATATCGTCTCACTGTCAATGGATTTAATAGATTTTTTAGCATGAAGCAGTATACGATCGTTTGGATGTTTGAAATATATTGCGTGAAACGTTTCGATGTTGTTTCAACAATGAGTAACTTTAAGAAGTGATTAATCCAACGTGTCAATAAAATTAACAGAAAATGTTCTGCCGATAACGAAAAAATATGTTATTGACTACAGACAGCACTTGTATATGCATCATTTGGATGTCGAATATATGGGATGCCGGACCCAGGAGTCGTCGCGTGGATGCCGTCTATAAGCGGCGCTCGAAGCGAAAGGGTTAAGGACCTGGTTAACGAGTCGTAAAATTCGTAATTGATGTACAATATTCTGTATAATATTCAGAATTTCCAAGCAAAAGGTAAAATTATTTGCTTTAGACGACAAAGAATCTCTACGGAAGGATCTTCAACATGCCGATCGATTTAAAGAATATAGAAAAAGAAAATTTGTTTAATAAATTATAATTGTCATCTGTGGTTTACCATAATTGTTTCCAACGTTCGTACGATTCAATTAATTCCAATTTACGTTTCAACAAACATGGCTATGAACATTCATTTCTTCTAGTCCTCTAACGTCGCTGCAGTAACATTGATAATACGAGAAATGCTTCTCGAATCGCCTGGTATCGAGCGAAATTGCCAACGTTTGTAATTCTTTTCTCTTCGAATGAAAACCCGTGGTCTCCAAAAATTTCACCTTAAGATCGTGCCGTGACTGCTCGTATAACAAAGACATAGAACGCGTAATAAAAATATAACGACGCTAATGAAAGAGAAAATAAAGTAGACAATTTTTTGACAAATCTCAGCGATAAAAGCGTCGATTACGACGATTCCACCCCTGACTTCTGTTTTCTCTCCAACGATTATTCGAGCAGCGTATTATTCGAGGGTGGCGGTCCTGAAAATGGCCAGGCTACGGCTGCATAGAGAGGCAGCTTTGGTAAAATTTCGCGGTAGCCCGCGAACAAACGTAATCGCGGCTGCGACCGTGCAAAGAGGAAGACAAAGAGACTGTGCCGAGAGGCGGATGTCGAGGGGTCGGGGTTGAGACGGTGAAAGGACTACGGAGAGACCGGGACAGGGAATCGTGTGTGAACGACGACAGGATGGACCGAGAGAAAGCGGCGGAGCAGGGCAAAAGTGAGCGGGGAAAGAGAATTTTACATGAAAAGAAATCAAAATTCAAAAGGACCAGCTGGAAGCTTGTTAGTTATAAAGAATAATGGAAATGAGAAATGAAAAAAAGGAAGGACGGGTTTGGGAGCGGCGAGAACTACAGAGAAAAGGGCGAGATGGAAAGAATAACGATCACGGAAGATCCAGTGGAGACCTGGCCAGTGAGAAATAATTTAACGAGACTGTGCTGATATTTTCGCGTACATGAAACTCGGATGAAAGAACTCGAGTGACAGATGAGCCCCTTAAAAGTATTCCAGAAATATAATTGAGCGTTTTAATTACAGAGGACCGCCCAAATCAATGATTTGATACGTGTCACTTGCCAGACATTTTTCCTTATCGACAGTTTTGGCGGAGGAGCGAAAATTACCTTCAAGCTTTTAAAGATTTTGCGTTCCTTGGACAGCGAGTTTGACTATGTAAGCAGGTTTGGATAAAGTTTGTTTGTTTAGATAATATATAGAAAATTATTATTAGTTTTCTTTCATTCTTATCGCGAAATATGTAATTATGGATTTTCCTGTAAATTCGCCTGTGTAGATTACACACATTCTCAGTTATCACGCTGTACTGCTTCATTAATGCTGGTACTTTTCCATCGGTTGTAACTTATGAAAAATGCAATCTCTCGTCTTTCTCGTAGGTAAAAAAGTTACAAATATTTGTAGCTTTTAATTAACTCGGCAGTTGACGTACCACGTATAATTACGCGTAATTTTTTATTCAACGACTATAATTTAGATGTTTTCTCGATCCTCCTAAATTCATACTTTTTAAATTATCTCCTCATACATATTTTACTGAAATAAGTTGTCTTAAAGCGAACGGGACGATTATTTTATCGTTGGAGCAGCGATTACATTTTAACGGAATAGATTCCTTGCGGAACGATCGTTGGTCCTTCACGGATGACAGCAATTTGTTTGGCCAGCGATTTATAGCAATTTACTGGCGCGTAATTAAATCATATAAACGAGGACGACGTGTACGAGCGTCTACAGAAGGAGTGAGATAGAGAGGAGCGTGCCGCGCTGCGTCGTTTACGAGCTTCACGATGCTGAAGCTTTCAATAATTTAAATATACAGGATGTTTCACAAACCAGAGCGCATAAATAGTAAAACTCACGAAACCAGATTCTTACAAACATTTCATTCCTAATTTTGTCTTCGAGTTATAATTCCTATCATTTTATTTATCCTATCCCAAATCTAAATCGTTATCCATTTAATTATTTTTATCGTTATTTGTTCATGTACGACAATTAATTTTAATTTAACTATCTTTGTTGATAATACGGCGATCCGTATCTATGATACTTTAAAATACTTCGTACGTGTACGTACGGACACTTACAAGCAATTTTCAAATACATCTTTGAAATATTAAAATCGTCGTTACCGGTAAAAAGAGCAGCGAAGTTGTTTTAACTAGTAGCAAAAGTTCGATTCGTCATACACGTTTTGCCGACATTTTTACGAAATAATTATTTCAATTATTTTACTTGAAAAAGCTAGATTAACATATCAAATTTTAACGTTGGTAATTTAATTTTATTTCTGGTAATAACACCGCGATCTGTACCTACAGTTTTGTAAAATATTTTATTATATGAAAATGCGTGGGCTCTTTTTATCAATTTTCGAACATATTTTTTCAAATATAAAAATTGCTGCTGTCGGTAGCAAGAAGGACGAAGTTTTATGTTCTTTTAATTGGCCGTAGATTGGATTCGTCATTCACGTTTCGCTGGTGTTTTTATAAAATAACTGATGCGCATACGTTTATTCAAACTGTTAGAACATTAATCGCGATTCGGCTGGCTGTTGGCAGTTTTTTAACGACGTGTAAGCGACCAAAAATATTGCGAAATATTCGGGAAAAATGCACGCTGTGTCAAAAGGGAATGACAGAAATGATCAAAGGGGGACTAGGGTCAAAAATTTGCGAGTACGAGACGTTGAAACGATGTCAAAATAGAAACAGTCGACCAGCCTGTACCGTATAGTCGCCGAAAATGCGTAGAAATGAAAATGTTCCGCACAGTGGTACATGTAGCGAAAAATCGTGAAGATACGTACGCGATAAATCAACTTGGAATTTAAATCCAAGATTCTAAAAGTATTCGTACACTTTTCATAGACGAAGAGGATGAGCGTAAATCGTGGACAAGTTGCTTGGAAATGAAACGCAAAAACTTGATGATGTTGGAGTTAAAAGTTGGAAGGAAAGTCTTCAATTATAATAAATTTAATTCATATTCGTAACGTCGAACGAAAGTTTAAATCGAAAGGTTAATTAAAAGAAGTTTTAATATCTATTTTACAGTCGGTTAATCCGTAAAATATTGTTCTGAAAAAGTAATCCGTGGCTCGGAGTAAACTTCTCGTGCTATTCCATTATTCCATTTGATTTGTGCTTCGAACGAGCATCGAGTAGCTTGCGGGAATTTTGAAGTTTTCCCATGAATCAGCCAGATACGTCTCTTCTTTATTTCGCAATAGTGGCGGTATAGTTGTCAGTATTTGTTTAAACGATACAATTAATTTCTCGATAAGAAAAGAAGCACGAAAATGTCCGTATTCTCTCTTCTTAACGATCCGTTTCGATGACGTATTCAACGTTTAAAACACTCGCATTGTTGTAAAAATATCTGACTGGCACAAAATGAAATGCAAAGATTTCAATGGAATTAAAATGTCGTAAATTATTATACACGATGTCTCCGCATATAAATACAAATTTATCAATTGCGTTGTTTTGCCGTTAAGAAATTTCGTAAGTTTGACGAAAAGATAAAAGAATGATCGATTGGTCGTATAAAAAATCTACTTCTTTTTATTCCATATTAAAACTTGCCCTAAAATCATTCGTCGAAACCAAAGCGAAATTGAACATAATTCAAAGACCACAACAAAGTTATACGGAATTAGGTATATAATAAATAATGATCAAGCGAAATAAATTAATAATTTGCATCGTTATGTATATAACTATTCTCAAAATTACGTTGCGTATCATCGAAACAACCTGTGGCTGTTGCTACAGATATTTAATATTACTTAAAGTCGATCAGTTTTGCTGCTATAATATTAGTGCAAACAAATTGATATCTACCTTTCCATTTCGCGATAATCACGAGGCAATTTCGAACCGCGAACTTCGTCTACGTTTTTCCAACTTCTTCCCAACGATTCACGTAATACCCGCAAGTTTCACGGCGTATCCTCGAAATTGTCGAAGGAGGATTGCTTCGCTCGTGCGTTACAGCTCTCGTTAAATTGGGCCACGTACTGACCGAGTAAAAGTCGAGGGGAAAAAGCGCGCGAAACTTCTCGCGGCAGATATCGAGGATCAGCTCTGCTCGACCGACGATTAACATCGGGCGAAAAATTTCATTTTGCGAAAAGATACGATCGTGGCCGAGCCAAGAGAACTACGGAATAAAAAGGAAACGAGGGAAAGAGAAAAGAATACGTAGAGCGAAAACCTTAATCTAGAACAGGCGGAAAGACATTCTGTGATTAATTTTATAATTATAATTCAATCTAGATTTTAAGACGAATCTCATTTATGGTGGAATAATCTCATCGCAAAATCTGATGGATGCTTTTAAAGAGAATATTTTTGAAACGTTTTTAATCTACTTTTGTTCGATGATTTTTACCAGGATATATAGAGATTTTGATTTTATCATGGACTTTAGTCATAGATGGTATACTCGATGTGAGATGTTACAAATAGTCAAGGCTGTTCTTCGCATTATCAGTTTCATCATAATAGACAGATGTAGATATTCGTAGATATTTTTAATGTAATGTTGAATAAATATTTTTGCGTATAATGCAAGCCATTTTTTACATCCATTCTTGTACTTCTGCTCACCGTTCACTCATCTAGTTCTTAATTACTACACCTGTCTATATTTATACTTTTGAAATATACGATTATATGTATATACATATCATTTATTATAACAAATAACACGGCGACGAATGTTAGTGGATATACAGCGATCACAATCGACGCAAAACTCGATACAGCTAAATACTCGAGCAACTCTGGTTACACTTCTTAACAAATCGAGGTACTCTGCCTTGTATTGGCAGAAAAATTTGTTATACAAATAGATAAAAATAGATTTACCTAAAATTCTGGACAACCGTACTCTTGCTCGTTCACACGATCATGCGAAACACACGCGATCCAAACGCTCTTCCGCGCTTCCAACCCTCCGAACACGTATCTTCTTCAGCCCTTCCTGCATCACTTCACGTAAATGTCATTGCTCCCACGCGATATTCGATAAAATTGGCTACTGAATTCATTTTCTCGGAAATACGAAGTAGTTGGAAGTGTCCTTTCGATTAATCCCATCTACTAAGTAGATCTAAACTCTAGGACGAGTGTTACTCATCGTCCGACACTTTCGACGCGGTGATCCAATAAACATTTTCGTAGGAAATTTAAAGCAGTTTGAAACTCCTGACGACAAGGACGGTAAGAGGAAGAGGAGGATTGGTCGGAAGCAGATCGATCGAAGCGTAGCAGGTGCGCTCGATAATCGACCACGTCACACCTTCACGGGTTCGACGGGCACTGCGGCTCGTACCTTAAGTGCTCCCAGTCAATTACTCAGGTGCAATTTTGTTCGACGTTCGTAGACCTGGTCCGCTTGCTTTCGACCGTAGGAAGCCGTACTCTCTCCCCCTCTCTCTCTCTCCCTCTTTCTCTTCATCTCGAGTTTCCACTTTGCAGGTTGCTTCTACGTGCGCAGGCTAAAACTTGGATTAGTTAGCCTTCAGCTTCGAATGTCATTTAAGCTGGCCACTAACGGACCAGCAGCTTCGCCCTAAGCTACGTTCTCGTTCTGGGATGTATGTTCGTTGAAATGTTCTCCATCGTGTGCGTAGCAATCCTGCGTTTGCCGGCAAGTTAACGTCGACAGCGAATATTGACTCTCGATTGATCAAACGGAGTGATTTTCAGAGGAGGTTGCTTGATTGGGTATGTAAAGCTGGTTCAGAGTAATGTAATGGAGTTGTTAGGTTGTTGCTAGCCGTGAAATAGGTGATTTTACAAGCGTGTGAAATTAGCCGAAATTTAGTAAATTTCATTTTATTCCATCGATACTAGCATTCTGTTATTCGACGTTATCAGCCAATGGGGAAACGAAGGAATAGCATTCGAATTGGACGAAACAGTATTTGACAATCTGGCAATATTCATTTTCATCGTGCTTCAAAATTTATGTACTGTTCGTTTATTGTCAACGATCCAATTAGTTCAGAATTGCCTTTTAATAGCTGCCGGCGTAATTACCTCTGCAATTTTCATACCGCAAGAATGTAGATTTTCGCAAGAAAAATGATTAATTTTGCGTTATTTAAATTTCAATTCGGGCAAAATTCAGACTTCCGTAAAAAATAATATCGCTGATATTTTCCTGCAATCTTTCCCCAACTCGTTCATCGAAATTTATATAAATTACATCGCTAATAATATGAAAATAAATGGAATATAAAATACGGAAAAGCAAAGTACTACTTCATAAATAAATCTTTTTCAAACAAAATTTTTGTTTCCTTCAAATTCTACTGTAAATTTCCGCGATGAAAGCGTCGTTTATATTGGCTCGCGAAAACGTTCGAACGTTAATCATAGAATATTTTTACAAATATATTACGTTTATACGAAACTTTTTGAAATTTCATTAGCACGGTCGTTACAATCATAACGATAAAGTTTGAAATCGATCTGCAAATCTATAATATTACAAGTTATAAATTTATTACAAACATACACCTAATAAAAAATTGGCATACAATATGACTAGTTGTCTTAAACATACGACTAACGCTATAGATAGTTACATAATGACACGGATTAAATAAAGTTTATCGATACAATACGGATAATCGATCGTTTAAACAACTTTCCCATTCTTCTGAAAAATTTTTCGCAAGATACAAAATTTCCATTCCATATGCCAGGTATATTATACGATATAGTATAGTATAGTATATTCAAAATAAGTTCCAACGAGTGTTCGAATACCTTGTGTGCATGTTTAATTACAATGCGACCAGTTCAAAACAGCCGATTAATTGCTTTCTCCGTAATTACCTTTACAGTTTCATTTCACCAGAACAAACAAGAATTACCAATTAAAAATTGCACAAATTCGAATCTAAAATCTCACACTTTCGTGGAAACGTAGCATCGAAATTTGCCTGGAATCTTTTTGAACGGCACTTTCGTGGCAATTCACGCGTCACGGATTCGCGCTGGTAACGCGCGTTTCCGGAAGCGGAGCGGAAGTGCGAGGGAAAGCGCGGCAAAGGGACCGCGTGGAAAATAGAGGAGCGCCGATAGAGGACAAAACAGTGAAGGAGTTCTTCGCGGGGACGGTGTTTCGCGTGGAGGGCTTTTTAATTGCACGCCACAGAGGAAGCAGGGAAAGGGCTTGTGGCAGCCGTTCGCGCGGCAAACTTTGCGCCGCTTGCGTTCGAAATTGTCGCCGCTTCGATTTCGCGACCGATGTCCGATAATGAAAATGCCGGTGGTTCCGTCGTCGACGCTTCTTCGTCGAAACGAACCGGCGGTGACGAGTTGCAAACGTGTTTTCGATGAATGTCGTCGTCATAGACCGTTTCGTTTGTCCGATGGGAAATTGCAACCTTTTTCTCCTTTTTCCTCTTTTTTTTCTTCTTTTTTTTCTTCTTTTTTTTAACACTACACAAGTGGAGGGTTTTGTATTCGACAATATTAAAAGCGATAACGCATGCTTCAAGCATCGTTAATCGTCTCGCGTGTATTTTTTTTTTTTTTTTTTATTGCTTTTTATGTACTTTTCTTCGTTTTTCGCGTGAACAGTAATTTTCGATATTCGATATTGCAGATGTTGTGTTGGTGGATTAATTAGAAAGGCGATAGTAATAGATTATAATAGATTATAACAGATTGTATAATGGAAATTGTAATTAGGAAGCTGGTATTAATAGATTAGCTGGGATAAAAGGAATAAAATATGTAAAGGTTTGAAATAGCATATAGGAAGGATAATAATAATAATACGTACAACAACTGCGTTATTATTCTAACGAGCGGTAGATTTTCGCGTTCTCGTTTCTATGATAATTTGCTCGCTACATGTATGTAAGTAGGTATCGCTACAAATCTCTTTAATATTATAACAGATTCTGTATTGTTAGCTTTATAATTTATTAGGAAGCCGTACCTTCTTTTCCTTTCCGCATTTTGTACCATTTCAGATTCATTAAGAGTTTCTTATTTATTAAATCTTTTATTGTACCGACCATTCTATCAATTTTGTATATCACTTATTTACATATTACAATTTAAATCTCAAAACGATTTCTTTAATATAAAAGATTTAAATTTAGCATTTAGTATGGAACATGCCATTTATCTTATCTTTGCTTTCTATCCATTCGCTTTCTATGCAAATCTTTTATCCTAATGTTAGCTTTAATATGTCAGTTTCCATAAATTATTTTCTAATTTCCTTCCACTCTCTTCGTTTCCTAATCTCCTAATCTTGTCTTAACAACAAGCTCTTAAACGTATCAAAATTCCGCCGACTAAAAAATAAACGACGACCATACGAGTTACAGAAAATCACGTCCTACGTGCACTTGTAATAGCTGAAATCTTATTCGATGGATTGGCCAGGTCATTCGAGTTCATCCTTGGAGTCAAGAAAATTCAATGTAGGTACACGGATCGATAGTGCGCGAAAGCTTCGCGAGAACCGGATTAACAAGCACAATGCGAAATTATAAAGTTTATCAAGCCGATGTTAGAGTTACCGTATGCGTTTGTTTCAAAGGTAACCGGCGAACTTTACGGCTTCTTATTAGATCCTAAAACAAGATGTGTTTGTATCTCGTTAATTAAATGATAAACACACGCGTACGGATTATTAAAGGAACGCTGTGTAAACTTTGGCCTTTGTTAATGCAACTTCGTTAATAATAAGATTCGCTATCAAGAAGCTATCAGATCGAGTAAAACACGATGAAAATTAAATTTTTCCTGCTAAATTTGTTGTATTATGTTTGGTGTTGCGAGTTTGAATATTCGAGTATCGTATGATATACAAATGAAAATATACAAAATACTGAAAATTAAGTTGTTTCCTTTTAAAAGTAATTCTTAGTAATTAAACTTGCGTTAGAATTACGTTAAGTCAACGTACCTTGCTTGATGTATTTTTATATAGACCCCATTTCTTTAGTTGCGTTAATAAAAATACCGAGTTGCGTAAAAATTCACAGTCTGGTAAACTATAAAAACTTGTTAGAAGATACGAATGTCTTCTATGTCGATTCTCCAACTTTCTCCACCCACCCAACTATTGCTCATACTTCGTCCGTTTCTTCGTTTATTCTCCCCTATGTTACGAGCTGCGATTAAAGAAGATATGCTGGTAGCTGTGACGCGAAACTTTCTGTGTTCCATCTTCTCAAACATCAACGATCCTACGTTCTCTTGTTTGCCGTAACTGTAAGTTTCAAAACTGTAACAAGAGTTAATCGACGAGAGAACCGAAATGACGACAAAATTGAAGAATTTCATTTTGTTTCTTAGAACACGACAACGCGGTAAAATGATCATTAAACAATTTTCCTAATTCAACGCCTATCTTTTAATCTTTATTCCATTCTATCGTGTTCCAATCAATCGTCTCTGTTCTATTCTAATCCGTTCAAGTTACACGTATCGCTGCGCGACTTTAAATACAAGTTCTCCTTTAAATTTCCATCGGTCCATTTATTCCTATCCTGTTTCATTTACAAGAGGTTCGCTCAAGAGAGGAATTGTTTTCGAGGACGTGGGATTCTGCTGGTGGCACCATGGTGTCGTGGATTTCGGTTGCTACTACCGCCGAGTCGTGGTTAACGCTACTTCAAAGTTGTGCCACTCGGCTAACGTTATTCTTCAGCTAAGACGTCTGGAACCATCTTCGAGTCGAGGTGCTCGTCTAGTCAGAATTCAGGACAACCTCGGCCAGGAACGAGATCGATGAATTTTATTGCCGTACACTCATGGATCCTGTTAAAGTATGGAGAGGACTTTGAAGAGGTATTACGAAGAACTTTATTCTAATATTCGCATAATTTTGCTCGTGTCACAGAGCCATAAATTAGCGATAGAGAAACCAAGGAAATCTAACGAACATCCCGCAGGCGAACATCGAAACAACAACGTAGAGAGTGTTCCAGTATCAGAAAACAGTAACAGCACGGCCATCTCTGACCTGGGTCCCGGTGACACCTCCGGCGACACCTCCGTAGGAGCCAAACCCATAGTATTAGGTTGTCCAGAAAGTGTCTTTCCTTTACAGACACGATGCATCTTTATACAAACACGAAACCTAATCTGTCGAACGTTGTGATCTTTATTTTGATAGAACAAAATAGATCATACGTAATTCGATAAAATTATAATAAACCAGAATATGTTGTGCATCTATTATTTCCTTGTAAAACGAAAGAAACTTTTCGGACGACCTAATATATAAATCTTCCTAAAATCAGCTTTCGACATTCTCTGCTATAACACTCTGAACTGTCACTCTGTTGGATTCAATAAATTTTACTACTAAATATATCTAAAGTTTAATTCTTTACCTTATTTGTGAAACGTTCGAACTGCGACGCGAGGAAACGACCAATGATTTTCTTTGACACTTTGACTGCCACGTTGATTATATATGACTGATCACGATTTCTCCCGTGACGCCACGGTGGTCATTGGCGACCGGAGCGCTTGAACTTCTTACAATTGTAAAAATTGAACGAAAATTGACAGTTAGGGAATTTTGAATATAACCGATAAATAGAAGATACTTTAAAATAAAAAGTACCCCACTTAACGATTAAACATTTTTATTAGAACATCGATGAAAAAAAATGAAAACAAATCTTGCATCTAACGGTGCACTGTGTTTGCATCGATATCTTTGAGGGGTAATCTGCGAATATTATTATAAACACAGCTTAGAAAATAATCGTAAATGCTGCTTTATAATCGTATAATTGAAGTTAGAAGTGTGCACATACCTTACCATTATATATACAATGAGCAAATACCGTTTACCAATATCTTCTACACGTTTCAACGATATATTCTGCAGGTTTTGCTTACGACCAAACAACGAACGCGAATGGTTTGTTGAAATAAACGAAGCCTCGTTATAATACGTCGCTATCGACTGTTACCAAGACGCCACGATGGTCACCCGTGACCACCAATAAGATAAACGGTCCATCGGGGAAGAACGTTGTCTTACATCATCGATTTATCATTATTTTGCCATTATATGCTTCGAATAATAAAAATACTCCCATGGCGTCCTCAGCGAAACATGTGATTTCGGCGTGGCAATCAAAGTGTTAATTTCACCACTCCCCGTGTCTTCGACGTGACACACTCGCCACGTGGGCTACTCGCCGAAGGCCTAGGGCACGAGATTTCACACTGCTCTTCTCTATCTTTTCTCGATGCGGTCCTAGATGATCATGCAACGCTCACATATATACTACGGGGGAGATACATACTTGTGTGTGTTTTCGCTCTACGTTCCCTCACTCTCGTGCGTATAATATTCAACAGATCCTACTTATTCCATACTTGGATGCGACTGTATTTAAACTGTATTTCGGTCTACGGTTCCTTATCGTGTACTTGGATTATTTGCCATATAATAAATTCATAAATGTGCTCGATTCATACTTTTATGAACGTAATACGATATAACTGTAACGAGTATCTTACTCTGTGCATTTTGTATATTTTTGGACCTTTGTGTTTCTCGTAACCGCGTAGACGTCTATACAAAAGTTTATTAGCAACACTTTCAAACTCGTTTCTTTCTATTTTGGGATTGTCAAACGTTGTTGGTATCACTTTGAGATCGTAGAGTTCTATAAAAGTCGAAACGAAACTATTCAGAATAGAATTAAAAAGAGCAAATAAAGAAGTATCTAATAAACTTTGCGTATTGATCTTTTTGCAAGTCAACTTCCAACTTTTAATATCAATAATATATCGATGATCGATCAAGGATAATTAAGCAAGAGACGACGGCCGCAGCTTGATAAAACGCGAGGGAAAGACATTTTTCTCCAAGGATGCCACGTAAATACGCGAACGTGTAGCGCGTATAGCTATCAGAGTTGCTTTGTCGTGGAAGAAACTGCGAGCTTGTTGCGCACCGGTCAATCGATCGGGCCAATCGAATCAAAGACCTTTGTTATTGACGAAATGGAGCTCGGAATTTCCCGACGGATGAAATTTAGTCGTAAAACCAATAACGATCTCGTACACACAGAAGAAACTGTAAAGTCAGGTGAAATCGGCCGATTAACTTCAATACTTGGAACACGGGTACTCTGTTAGTTGTTTCCTGAGGAAATCAAATCGTTAGTGACGTATAGTATAGTAACTCTGTGTAGAGAATTTTGAAAGAAAGAAACGAACGAAATCGAAATATAAAGTACCTTACATCGAGTTAAGTGGTCTAGCATCGCACAGCGAATGAAAATTGTCAGCGATTTGAAGGATTTTTAACCGACGAAGGAAATTCTTTGTACGTTCATTGTTAAATTACCTACGTTTGAAATAACGGTAATTTCAACACGGTCGAAGAAGTTCTTTCTATAGATCAAGAGGTTGTTTCAAGAGTATTACTCTTTAGATGGACAACACGATGATGATTTGAATGAGGCAACTTGATCTAATTGAACGAACATTGTTTCATCGTACCAAAGCTACAACTACGTGTCTTACTCCAACGATATTGCAACTTTTACCGTAATGTGTTTTATTCCAAGAGAATTACTTCGGCGAATCGTCGCGTTGCGACGATCGAAGGAGAATAACATCGCCACTGTTCTTAATTATCGCAAGTATAGCGACATTAACAACTCAACGAGCCACAATAATTATTCTGTTCAAGCTCCGACCGAGGATGCTTCTCCTTTATTAATGCAACCAAGCCGAGAAATGAAACGCAAACTTCACGGAAACAACTTGAGCGACGAACAGTGTAGTTTCCGCTGCAACTATTTCCGTCAGCCAATGAACGCGCGCGACCAAACTTACGCCAACATCGACAAGCGTAATTTTAAAAGGAATAGCCGCGTCCTCGGAACTGGAACGAGCCGAGTTAGTAGGACCGCATTATATCGCAGGAAACTCGGCTAACAAGCTTGCAAATCCGCCGAAAATGTCGCGAATCCCATCGGGCGACTTAAATTGCCTCGTAAGCCGGTCGATAGAAGCACGAGGAACTCGCTAAATTGTAAGAAAATTTGAAATCCCGCCAGAAACCAAAGAACCTCTCTGCCAGCTCCAACTTTCCACCTTTCGCAATATCAACTTGCTCCTCGTGTTTCGATCTCGATGGCACGATCTTTCCGATGAAATCTCGTTCATAAACGCACAAATATTTTATAGGGTCTGATAAGGTCGCAGAGCTGAATGTATTTAATTTTTCAGTCGTTCCATTTGATCGATCGCTACATCGTTCCTTTTATTCGCGTACATCGTCGTGTAAATCATTTGTATACGGAATAAGTTGTAGGAACAAAGTATTTAATTGTTTAATTGTTGTATCGAGGAACGATCGAGGGACGTACGTATAGATCTAATTGATTATTGTATTTATATATAATTTATGTTTCTATTTCTTTAGGAACGTTTTGCCGCGTGTAGTATAGATTTTATAATTAACGGTGGAACGATTTAAATTGGTATCTGGATAATTTTCCGTTTATTCGCTTTTCACTTATTCAAAGGAATCTCGTCTTTCAGGAAAAGGCAGCTTCAGAATTTCAAATGCTCGGGCAAATATTTCTCGCTCTGTTCGTGGAAGATATCCCGTTTGACGCTATCAAAGCTTCATCCGCCTCGCCTCGCTGTCGAATCTCTATTCGACTGTCAGTTTCGTTTAAACTTCGATTTTCTTTAATTTCATGGCAAAACAACGAGACCAAATAGGAACGAAGAGAAATAAAATAAAAAGAAAATAAACGGACTGGATGAAAAGTGAACACGATTGAAAACGTCGAAGCTTTTTTGAGATCTCTGGCAAATATTTTTGTGCCGGACAGAGGCTGCTGCTAACCCGATTATCATTCGCTAAATCAACACTGGTCTATCTACCGATTTTTTCGCTGATTTATTTGACGTTTCCTTCTGTTCTCGATTTTATAAAAATTTCATATAAATCCTTCTCTCCGCGATTTAGACGTATCATCCAATTATTCGTGTTTCCTTTTCAAATTGAATCGCAAGTGAAAGACCGCTAAAGAACATCGAGCAGAATTTCTGTCAGTTTATTCGCAGTTCTCTGTCAATTGATTCGACGCGCGATCCTCGAAAAACAAGCGTTCATCGTCGAGCGAACTGAACGCTGTTCGTGACGCTCGCTGAAATTTGTTTTCGTTTTTTCGGCTAATTAATTGCATTTGCTCGGGGCCGTGCGCTATAGATTAAGCTTAATTCCATTTTTGATGGGGCAAATTAAGCTCGATTCTCTCCTTAATGAGATAAATCAAACTTCAACGTACGGCTGTTCGAACGATGCGAGCAGACTCGGTCTTGATTTTTCCTCCCTTTGTACAAGTCGATCGAATCGGCACACAGGCCAATTAGCAGTGACGCGTATTTTCGATTCTTCCTAGATTTTTCCTCTAGCCCGCTTCGTTTTTGTTCTCTTCTTTGTCTCTTCACCGGCCAGCTTTTAATCGTACCTTTGTCCCGACCATATTTACGATCGCGCGACGCGGTTTGCGAATCGCAAAAATTACAAACGGTGGCATCCCTTCGATAAAAAAAAGTATTGTACGTAACGTCAACTAACGAACTAGCTGGCACGTTTTATAGTTGGCCGGTATAAATTCTGTACGTCGAATGAAAACCATCTCGAGTCCAATGTCGAGCACGATTTTTCTTCGCTTTTCAAGAAACTTATCATATTTGATTAACATCGTTAAAAGTTTTTCTCGGTGTCACGATAAATATCGTTGAAACAGCAAGATCCTTAAAAATGTACCTGCGGACCTACGAACTAAATAGTACGAAGGGGAACGTGTAACGAGCTGCTCTTCCGAAGCAAACTTTCGTTAGTAACGCTACGTCTGTGAATATTTAGCGACGAGCCGTGTAAATAAACTAGATACAATCGAAGATACTGAGAACAATAGCGAACGCCCCATGGTATGTCAGAAACGAGGATATACGTAAAGACATAAAAATACCAACGGTCAAAGAAGAAATCAAGAAAACAAAGAAGAAATACACAGAAAAATACAAGAAAAGAACGGCAACACATCCAAACCAGCTGGCTGTTGAAGCGAGCAAAATTCTCCATAGAAAGAAGACTAAAAAGAAAACACCTCACTGACCTCACTAAAGAAATAAAATAGTCAAACTCGAAGATAGTATCTCGCTGGGGGTAGTCATCCACATGTTATTTAGCAATTAAGTTAGACAAATTTACCAAATGTCCAGCTGGACAAATTGTAAAGTACAAATTAAATAATAAAAAATATTTAGCGAAACTTTATACTCGTAGTCTCACGTGTAACGTAGGCTGGGAATGTTATTTAGATGAAAAATATATTCACAGAATTTACACGCTGTTGTTTCCTTCAAGTAGACGCAGAATTTCTTCGATCCTCGTTATTTGGTACAATTTATTACAAACTGATTATTTTCGATCTCATCGAATTTTACCGAGACCTACGACAAAATATTAGGTTGTCCGAAAAGTTTCTTTCGTTCTATGAGAAAATAATAGACGCACAACGTTTTTTGTTCTATATTATTTTGTCGAATTACGTCCATTTCATTCTATCCATTTTATTCTGTTGAGATAAACATCGCGACATTTCGCAGACTTCGTTTCACCTTTATGCAAATGTGCACTGTTGTAAAAAGCGCGCTTGCGAAAGAAAGACACTTTTCGGACAACCTAATACGTACACCAATTATCAAAGAGCCACGAGAAGATAAATTTCTCTGAAATTTCAAGTTACGATCATTCGCAGTAATCTGGTTAACGAGCCGTAAAAATCTTTAATCGCAAAAACAGCGGAATTTCATACCCATGTCACGTTCCGAACGATTCTCCTCGACGAAGAACAAGAACGAAGACACGCCGGTTTTGCTCGGCTCGCTGTTCCAGACTTTGAGTGGTCGCCGTGCCTAATTGGACCATTTAATTACGATTTACCCGTTATCGCCGACTAGTAATGCGTGTATTGTCCACGTCCGACAGCCTCGCTAATAGGACAACCGTTAATTAATGGTCTTCGTGTGTCCTGTTAAACAATTCGGCCGCATCCGGTATTCACGCAAGAAGTATTCACGAGGACAAGTTGCAGGCAACGTTGACGTTCGATCGTGTCTCGTTGATCGTCGGGACGTGATCGCGCGTGTGCGAATCCGTGAAATCGATGAAATTCCACGCACGCCTCGCCGTATCTTAATTATCAAACAATTCGCTTCGATCGGCCGTGTTGATGACGCAATACCGATTCCTCTGTTCGGTCTGATTCTGGCAACTGGTCGATTTCGGTTAGGTTTCGTCAGTGTCGAGCTCTCGTTCGTGTCGACTATGATCGTCGAATGACAATGTTTTCTATGGAACGAGAAAGCAATGGAGCGACTGCGTTTAAGTAATTTATCGTAAACAGCGGGCTGACTGATTCACAGTGTCTCGCAAAAATATTCCCATGCTTGTAACAACCTTCTGTGAATAAACTGTGTATGTGTGTGTGTTATACCGAACGTTTTAGAATTTCATCGTCGCTGTTCTGGAACTCAACCATTATGATTTTATCGATAAAGTTTGAAACACGCCTGAAAATGTATGCAGAAATTCAAGAAATTCTGGTACAAGTATACATTTCTGGTATAAGTATATCGCAAGAATATTTCAACAAATCAATTATTCGTTATACCAGGTCAAGTCTCAACATTCAACAGGACTGTCTTTAACGTCTGTCATACGCATGGCTGTTCATTCTCTGTACCAATTTTTTATTAAACATACCTTTGCAGTAAGTATCTTGTGTATGCATTTATAAATTGGTTTATTTATTAAATTTTTGAATTTCAAAATGTTTTATACAAAAAATGTATACGCGTCTCATAGACTTTTTCGAAGTTGAATTTATTTTTTTCGTTGAAGCGCGTGTACATTTCTTGGCACTGTCCGAATGCAGGTTTCATTTCTATCATAAAATGTAAAAACAATAAGCGTTCCAATACTTTGGCGAGTACATCCGCGAATACTCGTAATTCGAAGATCGTTTCCGATCCGAAGATCATCGAATTCGATATGGCCAATCGAGAATGGCCACTCTCAGCAGCTCGAAAATCATCGCTATGATTTTTCACAACTAGAAGCTTAGCGAAATCGGTGTCAAACACTTGGAAGCCGTGGATATCGGTGGTTTCACGACTTTTGGCATCATTAAGATCGATATCTATAATACAATGTCATCATTGCGGATTCCCATAACCGAAGGGTCGTCGCTATGGAGTTGTACGACCCGGAGGTCGTTGAAATTGGCTTTTCCATGAAGCCGAAGCTGTCGAGATTGCTTTCTACCAGCGACAGTCATTCTTATTGGATTCCTATGATTCAAGAGTTATCGAATTTAAGAGTTTCCGGGATCTCGAATATCGCTCGACTTCGCGAAGAATATTACGTGGCTAAACATTTTCCAAAAATCGTTTCTACCTCGACTTATTTAGATTTCCCAAAAATCATTCTTGCTTTCGGTTATTTAAATTTTATGAAAACATCGTGAAGTTCAAAAGAGTAAAAAAAGTTATGAGAAACTAGGTGCGCTTTTATATATCTTTTGGCATACCTTCTATGTTAAAATTTTAAAGCGCAAGTCGAACTAAAAATTTTCTTTTATACGCAACTTTTACCTGTTTCTTACTTCTTTTATTCATTCACCGTCTACGGTAGTTCTTTTATTTATTTTTATGCTTTTATCTTTTACCTTCCATCTTCGTCGTGCGATAGCTTTTCTTTAGCTTCTCTATACAGCAAGGAATGGTAATATCGACAAAGGCAACGACGATAACAGATCTACGAATCGAGATTATCGACCAACCAAGAATGCAATTCGTTCACAGATCAATTCCACCGTCAGTTTTTTGTCATTTTTCGTCGCAAAATCGAAATGTAACATGCGCAATGTAACCGTGTGCGCGAAATTAAATGGAAACAATATCGTGACAGTATTTTCACGGTATAATGTCTATTTTATGGTAAACTATTTATGCGAAGAGTAGCGATATGGAAAAGCCAACATTTGTGATTACATGGAGTCCCAGCACGGATAGGCCACCGGACCATCAGACGTGGCGGTTTAGCAAATTTGAACTTTTCCCACCTTTCATACAAAGGAAACTTTCCGAGCTTGCGGAAGACGAAGAATTAAAATGCTTAACGAAAGTACCGAGCGAACCCGACGCGTTTCCAGAAGTAACGTGCAAACCTGACACACCAAGCGTCACCGCATGTAGATACGATTTCTTTCGACCGCCGGGTCTTGAACTTGGAGATGCCGGAGAAAAACCTTCGGTTTCCTGTACGGACGACTGCAGGAAGATCGAATTGACGTGCGAGGATTTACGCGAGAGCCTGCACGAAGAATCGAGTGAGTACTGTTTATTCTAGGTTATCTATCGCGTATGTTGGAAATTTGAGTTGATCTGCGATTGAAAAGTTTCGATCGATATTTGCTATGTTCGTACCGAATCGCTTGTAATTCTTTACATATGTATTTGTTGTGTCGCGTTGTTGTAAATATGATTTACAAAGCTGAGATATTTCGTTACTATGTCCGGATTATTTTTATCCATCGTATATTTGTATATATGGTGAACGCGAATTCATTAGCGATTGAAAAGTTTCGATCGATTTGTGTCCATGTATTTGCTTTGTTCCTGTTCGTGAATATACTTTACTATTTTATTATTGTTCTTATTTATTTACTTTGCTATTTATCGTTTGCTATTTCAATATCCATAGGAAAATATTCAAATCCCGAAAGATGAAAATTGAATATTACACGTGGTTGGATTCCGTGCCTGTAGATTATTCTGGTAATTATTTTACATTCCATTTGAATATTCTTTTTAAGCCAGTATTTATGCAGTTTCAAAAGCACGATCGAAACTATTTACATTTGATTATATTAGACGATCTATAAATAAAAGTTCGATTTTATTTAAAAAGACACCGAATTAATACTTTCTGCAGTATCGTTTGAACATTTTCAACACATTCCACAAATATCACACCTATAATCACACGTATAATTTACCAATTTTAAACTCGGATATCGACCAACAAATATTCGAAAGAAAAACGCAAAGTCAATATAGAGACCATCAATCTTCATAGCTGACTGTGCTCGACATACGCACACCATAATTACGCATGAAAAATACATCAAAAAGTAACATTCGATGACAAATGGAATAACACGGTGCTAATGTTCCGAAAAATTAACGCGTCGTCGGAATTTGGTTAACGCAGCGTCGATTCCAGAAAGCAAGAGCTGCGTTTATTTCATAGAAACGGCGTGGGATCATCAATCGTCATTCATTGACGCAACATCGATCATGTTTGACGTGATTTTTTGAGAGTCGACGTGCGCGTCGATCGTCGGAGGATTAAATGGCCTGAATTCGAGCATTTCCTCGGTGACGATGATTCGCGTATCGATCCATAAATGCCGTACCCGTCGATAGTTACTGACCAGCCGTTTCGTATCGATTTCTCGCCAACGTCAATTCTTTTCCTAAACCGTTTCGTTCTTTCAGTCTTTTTCCTTCCTGCGATTTTATTTTCTCGCATGAAAATTTCCATTCGCCGTCCGGATACCTTCGTGTCGTTGGCAAGTGGGTGAAAATCGAATCATATTTTCGAGAATGGAATATACCGGAGTATGTGAACTTTTTTTCAAGACAGAGAGAGGAAAATTTTATCGGCGATACGGGCAGCGGTTGTTTGGTAAGTGAAGAGAACGTCTAAAATGGTTCGAGCGGTGTGGTTGGTGGCTTTGGTAATTGAGAAGCTTAAAAGAAACGCGGAAACAAGCGAAACAATTAAGTTTAACAGAAAGATCTCTGTACGTTCTCAAATATTGAAGCATCAGATGTCATTGTTATCGCGAAACTATCGTGAAAAGATATTTATGCCATTTTTCTTTTATTCTATGTACGTATAGATAGTGCGTAAAATTTTCAAAAGCTAAAACCATCAACTTCAGCTTCTGTGAATTTCTTAATTTTCTCACCCAGATATGCGATTAACGTTACTTTCACAAGTTCATTTCATCACAAAGGACTTGTACAAACAACGGTAACTTCGCAGATAAATTTAAGGAATATTTTTAAATATCATCGTTTTACGAAGTTGATTAACGTCGTGGCTTTCAAACGGCTCGTACGTCTCGTTTTTCGAAAAAATATATTTGTACCGTTTCTTCGCTGAACTCTTCGATTAATTAATTTTTCTGTCGATAACGTTGAAGAAAGAAATATTTCTAGTTTCTTCCGCAGTTTAATCGTTGAATATCGTTGATCGTTATTTCTAAAAAAATAATGAAACTTTTTACCTTGTGAGAGTTATGGTCGATCTACTGGATTGCACCGAAAATGTTTTTGCCACTGCTTTTAAATAGAGATATCGTAGAGCTTGCCAATAAAGAGTAGCTGATATGTATATGATACAGTGAATCTCTCTACGCCTACATCGTTGAGGATCAGGATAAGATATCAGCGAGCAAAAGAAGAAAAAGATGTTCTACTCGCTATGCATCTGAAATGACTCGTCTATCGGAATACCTCTATAAATATTGTCAGATGTTTTTGCGCCTTCGATACAGCAATATTATTTGCAATGGATACTATCGTCGATTTATAAATCCATCGATCGAGAATTTTTATCGCGTTATGCTAAAACTAATCATTTACTTTCTATTTTTCTTTCACAGTGTATATTTACAAACGAAAATATATATTTGACGAGTTAATGTTGGGATTAGGGGCGTTTAAAGAACTTAGTCACTAAATGAACATAATAATAAATTCACAAGGTGATCAGATGACTATTACAGAATTTGACAATTAACCCTGACGATTAGATACGCGAGATGCTAATGACAATAATCTTAGGTTCAATAACGAACACACGGTCAACAGGATAGCAAATGCGCTGGCTTACTTGTCCAAAGTCCAAGTCAAACTGAACTTATGTACTTTCTATGTATCTTTCCGTATCCCTTTTTCAATTTTCTTTTTAAGAAGAGCTATACAACTCCGTCATACCTCTTTTAGGAAAAAACGTCCATACCGCGGCTACGTTTAGCGACCGGATGTGTCACTTCGAGCCCAAGCTCGGGCAAACATAATCGGATTGAATCATAAACAATTTTTCTTCTAAGTTTTATTATTTAAGTACAGCTATAATAAAAAGTCTAGACCAAAGTATCGGGGATTTTCCTAAAAATTCAAAGGAAAGGTCCCGATGTTCTTTCATCTCCGACATATATATATTTTTTTTCAATTCAAAAACCTTAAATTTCACGTAATTATTTTTCCAATATTTGTTACGTAGTCGTGTCGTTTTTGTTTCGCAAAAATTAATATTACAGACGCAATAAATCGTCATTACGAATAACGCGAATGAAATTGGTTTTTAGTTACGCGATAATAATATTGGGTTGAAGAGTCGCATCGTGAAAAATAGGTTGGAGTTTGCCGAGGATTATGGAGGTTGATCTTCGAGATACGGATATCAAGATTGACGTGGACGGTCATCAATTTCAGTTTCTAGCGGTCAAGAATCGTCATTGTGGATTTTGAAATTAATTCCCGTGGGCTGAGTGTCAGCGCTATCGATTTAGGCAACTTACGAGTCATTAAGATTAATGTCTTCCAGCCGAGCGTGTCAGCTTCAGCAACGCTGATGGAAACCCTTTTTCATGATTGCATCCCTTCGATTCGAACAGAAACAGAGACCAATTCGATTCTCTAACTAACTTCCAACATTCACTTACAAATGTCTAATGCACACATACACGAATCTCTCGTTACGAACGAGTCGATTAAATTTATATACCGCTGCTAGTTAATCTTCAAAACAATAGTCATCCATTGCAAATGATGTTGGACAGCGTTGAACAATATTTGGAAAGTTGTAAAATATAATAAATAGACTGCGGATTTTTACGCAAATTTATATTTCGATAAACGCAATTACGGAATCTCTGAAATCAGTGATTTGCTTTATCCATTAAATATTATAACGACCACTTCAATTCAGACACCTTATATATTTGCATGTTGTATGCATTTCCACGTCTCTAAACTTCGCAGAAATTCACGAAATATCCACAGCTTGATAATAACCGAATACCGTTTTGAATTTTGTTGCTTCGTCCAGCTTAACACACGGTCCAATTTCTCCGCTACTTTTGTCTTTGAACGTACGACGAAAGCAAACGCAATTTTCTAGCGTCTTCCAATCGAAACACCATTCTTTGTGCTCGATTGGTTGGCACTGATCGCCTCGAAGGGACTCGCTTTGAATTGTTTAAATGGCTCGGTGCTCGGTAAGTGAACACGATCGTGTTCTTCCCGGTCGAGGAAAATAAAACGTCGTATTCGATTTTCACGCGCGCGCGACTGATTTTCGTTTTTGCTTGCAGTCCGCGCGACGGAAATCGCGGACGACCAGGAGGTTTTCGAATATCACGACGACGACGATTTTGAGAGCTTGGATGAGCTCGTCGACGAGGAGGAAGAATTGGAGGAGGAGAGAAAACGGAGGGAAAAATTTCTGTTCCCATGGTTACACATGTGCAAAGATTTGGATACAGTCAGTGACGTTGAAGAGGATATTCCGGATACCACGGATCCGTATATGTCTCACGAATTGTGAGTATTTATGGTTATTTGGATGTATGTGATTTTATATAACGCGACTGTGCGCTAAAGTAAAAATTATGAGTGTCGGTCGTACGAAACTGTTTCTGTTACATGGCTGCTTATTATTGTAGTTTTAAACGCGTAAGAGTGGTTTTTGTAGGGTTACGATAAATGAAAGATATATTTCTTGCGGTAGTGACTTTTAGGTTCTATTGTTTTTGGTTTTCTTCTTCATTTTGTATTTTGTCTTTTATTACAGTTTGATATATGTACATGCAGCAAATAGTTTAAACGTGAAGCTTAGACATTGAGAATTTGATGTATGCGCATATTTATGAACGAAATAGAATCAAGGAAAGAATAAAATCATTTTCTCATAACAAAAGGGAAAAATTTATTTTTGTAAAATGTAATATTTATATTTTTCTTAACAGAGATGCGATCACATATCGATTTTTATAACTCGAGTGACAGAAAGAAACTAGAGAAGAAGCAAACTCTTAATCGCATGAAAGCATTATAACTACAGCGAGCACAGAAAGTACAAAACAGTATTTATAAAAATACATATTGTAGATATTTTCTCAGATTTCTAGAGCAAATGCTAAAGAAAAAAAAGGAAAGAAATATGCATGAAAAATAAGTTTAAGTAAATGCTGTTTAAGTAAATACGAATGTTAATTCCAAAAATAGCAATGGCGAACGTGTAAGCATTTGCTTTCTCGGCCCTTTAATCGGCGAATGCAATATTTTCGGACGGTTTCAAACTCCAAACACGTTTCACGTGTTTTTCTCTTTTAACATTCCAACACTCTTTATAACGATACAACCAGCAGTTTCATTGCGAGATACGTCGCGAACCTGTTCGCAAACATTTGATGGGTAATATTTTACGGGGCTATATACACACGTTTCGCGGTGTGTTACTCGCCACGTGGCAATACATCCCCGAGTCATCCGTCGAATTCATAATTCCCCAGGCTGGTTTATCGTCCTCCGCTCGTATATTTGAAAACCAGAGTATCAAAATGGTTATTCAACAGAGCTGAAAAAGGAGATTCGAGGGAAAGAAAATAAAAGGGGCTTGCGCGGTCGTTTGAAATATCCCCGGCTTAATTAATTAAACGTTCTTTTATGCGTAAGAAGAGCGGAGAATTTAGCAGACAAATTAGAAAATGTTTTTTCAAGCGACGAGAGACAAAAAGTGTTTTTCTATGTTTAATGCCTTTATTTCTGTCTTGATCGTGAAATGAGAAGACGATAAATATAATATCAAACGCGTTGTAAAATATATTTGTATATTGCGATTTTGTCATTTTTAATTTGTATACTCAGTGATTTATTCTAAAATTTAGATGAAGCTCCAAAATGATTAATCACGATAAGTCAATTGGTTCAATTTTTAACGTCCATCCTGTGGAGTTTAGGAAAATATAATCTCTTGAAAAATACAATTTTCGTTATACGAATATTAAAACTGCTTCTTTGTGAAAGATAGGAAATGTGATTTATTACGTTCTTCCTGTGTAGTCTCCATATCGCATCTCCGTGAACCTGAATATCAAAGTGTTTTCGCTTCTAAGATCGCCGTATCATCGCGATTGAATTTACAAAGACACCGAATTCTCATAAACATCTCCTATATCTGAAATAGCTTACAAAAGCAGATATTTTTATATTCATGATGATTTTGTCCGAGTGCGAATGTATTATACGTATCATACATTTTGGAATTCTGTTGCAATTGTAACGAGACACGATTATCACGATTGTGTTGATAAAATTCTAAACGAGTCTTAAACTACGTATAGAAATTACAAGATATCTGTGCTAATCGTACTTTGCAAAAGTTGCCAAATTGTTCGAACAGTCAATTATATCAGTTATCCACGATAATCCACGAGACTTATTTTATTTAATATTTTATTAAACGTACCTACGTCAACGATAAACATCTCGTAACTTCCATATCTTTCATTTTATTTTATTCTACAATATCCCACAATTTTGTATTTTTCCATTTGCTTCCAAATACCAGCATAATCGCAGCTAATCAAATTCTACAAACCTTCGCATAATGCTCGTAATATATTCATAAAAATCTTCATCGAACATCGATCGACTTAATAGTTCCATCCACTCGGCCAACGATCGGCAAACGTCGAACGACAACAAAATCCTACGCGAGAGACTCAAACGAGGCTAATCGTCGTATCCGTGGCGGAATAAAGTCAATATTAATTCTCGAAAGTAAATGCTAAACAATCGAACGGAAAGGGTGAGAGAGCGTCGCTTATTTAGCAGGATTCCAAGCCCCGTAATTCGAACCGTTATTTACCCGCGTGAAACGAGTTTCCCGGTCCCGTTGTGCACCACGGAAGCCACGAATAGACGTCTGGTTATCTCTAAACGAGAATCTCCAGCGTGTGCCGGTTTCCGTTCTGTCCGTTTAACGTTGGACGGCTCGAAAGGAAGGCCACGTTTTGCCACGCGTTTGCCCACTTTTTCCAGCTAGGCGACGACGGCTAGACGGAAATTGCGGCAAACGTAACTGCCGATGACCTGGGTCAATTACGCTGCCGGTTGACCATTCGCCGAGACGATGCGGCTTCACCCTCTTCACGGGGTTTCCCGGCGCTTTTGCCACCTGGTGATTCCACGGAAATTGCTAGAAGAGTAACTCTAACAGCTTCGTGCGAGTTGCTCCTAGGATCGGGATACTCCTAAGAAATAATAGCGACGACGTCTGATATCGAATCTAGAGGATGATAGGAGGGGTTGATTTGTGGTGGAACTTTTTTTTTTATTATTTAATTTGTACTTTACAATTTGTCCAGCTGGACATTTGGCACATTTTTCTAACTTAATTGCTAAATAACGTTCCACCATTTTCGAGAATGGTGGAACTTGATAGAAGTTGATTCGCGTGATTCGCGCTTTCTTGTCGTGGGGCCGGCTTTTCAAGATTTAAGATTGAAATTCTGAATTTAAGAAAAAAGACAGACGATACGTAGGCTTTAAAGTACACAAAATAACAGATTGAGTAGAAAATAAGATAAAATTATTTTGAGAGGTACCAAAGAAATTATAGGACTAATGGCTGTAAAATATGAATTATATACGTTACCGAGTCATGACTCGGTTAATCAAGCTTATGAACTCGTTTAAGTTTGCTAAAATCTGTCGAAATCTATCGGAAGATCGATTATAACTAATGTTTGTATTTATCGTTTATGAATCAATTACGAGTTATTGAAGTTTATTGAAATTTATTAGAATTATCGTTACTATCAAAATCATTTCTTTCTTGTATAGTTTTTTAGTCGATAAATAAATTAGACGTATTCTTGTTTGATAACATGTAGTAGAACAGGAAGGCAATGGGTCAGACAGCTCTACCTATTTACTCTCTATTTTTGTTCGCATATACTTTTTAAACGTTAATTACAAAATACAGTTTCTATTTGAATAAAGACGAGAAGGGCTTTTTATTTATCTCCTACTCGAATTTTTAGGTATTTACCATACAAACAAATACCAAGAGCGCGATATTTCCAAAAGACTAGCGACGATATTCTCTCTGCCACTGAAAAATTAAACAGAAGACCACGATCACCCGTCAGGTTTGTATTTTCTATCAAAATGTACTCTTTGTTCCAACCTTGTAATAATATTTCACCTAATTATTCCAACCTTGTAATTTGAATAAGAGACCTAAAAAAATAGTTTTCCTTCGGTGTAAAATTCCAATATTACAATAAGTAGACTGCAATGTATACCTAAATATACTATATACAAGTAATCGCAATAAAATGATGTAACAATAGTAAAATAAGTATAACGATATTTTGATCTGTATAAAAGTCAACGTTAATTTTTCCAACAACGTCTGCACGTTCTTATTAACCGCAAGAAAAAAAAAAGAGAAAATCGAGATGCATCATATGACAAGTTTGGTAGTTCTACTGTTAAATTTATCACCATTGCTTTTTGTTCGCGTCTATTTCAGAACAGCTGTATTTCGAAAAATTGCGGCTAATCAAAACCAAGATCATAAACACTTACGCACATTACGCGTCTCTTGGTTCATTTCACGGTGTTGCTTGAATTCGCAAAATTAACCAGAATTTATTTCGAGGATATCCTCGGAAGAACCGAGAACCAAGGAAATAAATTATTCAAATTTCTCGCCGTCCTTCCTCTCCAACGTTTCCTTCTTTTTCTTCTTCTCTCCAAGTAAAAAGCAAGACTCATAAATTTTTTAAGCGTCGTAGGAACTCAAGGTGCGATTCATTACCGAACGAGCCGATCCAAGACTCTTACACTTTTTCATTTTGTTCTTTGTTACGATTACCACGATACAGCTTTTAATAATTATATAGAAAAAGGCACACTTCATCGACTTCATTGACCTTCCTATAATATTGCCAATGTCAGTGTTCTGAATAATTTCACTTAAACATATAAACCTCTGTTCGCCTTTAGTCTCTCAAAGATGCGTAAAAATATTTTTGCTGCTATCTGCATATGGTACTTTTCAGGAATGCATTCCGCTTTGATTTTCAGTTTGGGTTAGATGTGATGTTAAATAAAGTAAGTTGGATGACAAGGAACAAAGTAATTTTACAACAATATAGCAAATGGTACTATAATGGTAAATTATATAAGAAAGATCGCACCTCATCGATTTTCGTTTGAATTCGAATTTTGGTTTCATCGCCAACCGGAGTACCACTGTCTCGTATTTGCATTTTTTGATATCGCGACTGAAAATTTTCCATATGAGATTCCATATGAATTGTAATTATTTTTTAAATCTATTATCTAATCAAAGCCTAATATAAGTTCGAAAAAATACTTCCATCTTATATCTATATGTATCTGGGAAATTAAAGACGGTTCACAGTTATTAAAAATGACATCGTCGGGTGTACAGGTGTACCATTTTCTACCATCGTTTTCTGTGGGTTGATAACTAAGTGATTGCGGATTTTGTCATTAGGATTTTGTCAATATCACCTATGTGACAACTATGTGATTGCAGATTTTGTCATTAGGATTTTGTCAATATCACCTAATGACAAAATTCAAAACGTTGACATCGACAGGTGTACCATTTTCTACTATCATTTTCTATGGATTGACAACTAAGTGATTGCGGATTTTGTCATTAGGATTTTGTCAATATCACCTAATGAAAAAATTCAAAATGTTGACATCGACAGGTGTACCATTTTCTACTATTGTTTTCTATGGGTTGACAACTAAGTGATTGCGGATTTTGTCAATATCACCTAATGACAAAATCCGTAATTAAATCCGTAACTAAGTAATTGCGGATTTTGTCAATATCACCTAATGACAAAATCCGCAATCACTTAGTTGCCAACCCAATATACGATCACCAACGACTTTTAATCGTTGTTATGATATCGTAGGAAGCTGCTACCGAATAGATTTAATTTGAAAGCCGCGTACATAGAATGGTGTTGGAAACGAAGAGGGATGGAATCGACAAAAATATTTGAGAAGTCGAAGAAGCAGGCTTCTCGATCGCTGCAGCAGCTGTCTGAAAATCAGTTGCAAGGTACAATCAGTTCTGTAGTCCTTCGAGCGATCTACGAGCAGGTCACCTTGACACTGATGGACGTGAAAATCGATACGGACATTCACACGTTCGTTAATGTCGCGGTTATCTGGGCGCTGTCCGAGTTGGAGCTTTTCAATCGCGACATGCTGTCCGACGAGCAGTTACGGAGGAGCGGATTAACGACGGGCAGATTACCGGAGGATTTCATGTACTGTAACTACACACGTACGTTTCCATTTCGTATCTCGATTTTGTGGCTCCGAGTAACTCGGATACCTTTGAATTTCGTAGCTTTTTTTTATTTTCTCATATCGATGAACTCGGTAAATTTTTTCCCTCCCTTTCGACAAAACCTTTGAATTTGGTAGCTTCTTTTCCTACCGTGCTATTCATAGCAATTTGGGTATTTGGATATTTCACGAAGTATCGTTTGTTTGTTTTTTAATCCGCGTACACGCGTATACTTGTTAAAATTGGAAAAATATTAAACTATGGAGCTATAAAGCATCGACGAAAATTTTGAAATTTACTTCATATTCAAAGATTATATTGCTTAAGGTACATTCGTTTTCGTAGAAAGGAACATCGATCGAATCTTGCAAACTCAAATGCCCGTAAATCATGATTTCTTTATCTATTTTATTTTTAAAATATTCTATTTTTTTCTCTTTATTATGCCACATTACACTTCTACGTTTGCACTAAAATTAACTTAATCGAGATTGATTTGTTTTCATCGATCTTTTAATTCGATAGAATCTTTAGATCGTAGAATCTTTTGATTCGGACATGACTCGGTTGACTGATTAATACTTTTTAACCCTGTTATAATATTCTAATTTTTCTGTCCCGATCTGTTTGTCGTTTCGATAAAGAAGAAAATCGAAGAAAATCTTTAACGCTCGAACAAACGTTATTTACGTTAACAACGATCTTATTATATTGTCCTTTCTGACAAATCTTTTATCGATACCAAAGAATGGTCGCATCAGAATCGTTCGTTCGAGGAAATGCATTTAAATTCAAACTGTAGGTTGTTCGATTTTGATTCCACGAATGTATATCGACAAATCAGAGTAAAGTTAGAACTTAGAACTACTATCTACATAAGTTATTGGTATAATTCTATCCGCTAGATTTTGAGGTTCTAACAGGCTATATCAAGATAATTCCATTACATGGAAGATCGATATTCCTAACAGTTAAGTTACAAGTTTAATTATAATTCTATAACGTAGCAGAGAAACGAAATTATAATTCGCCAACGGAATCAAATTATCTTGATATCCTAGATCAACGCGATAATTAATTACGCGACTTGTTGATAACATCTCCTAAATTTTAAGCAGTTAATCGGTACAATTTGTAGGGGGAAGAAAAAGAAAAATAAAACAATTAGTCAAACCACGTATCTATAAATAAAGAAATTACTATACCTAATCATGATACGTAATAATTAAGTTCTAGCCATTGATAATTTTTAATCTTAATTCCGTGCAGAGAAAGATATCCTGAACATTACGGGGGATGGAGGAATGCGCAAAACGCTGTTGGGTGTTTATCGGCCACCCTTCAGCACCAACATCCACCTAACTCTGCATCGTCGTTTACCATGGTCCTACGTAAGTCCCTCGCATGAACGAGGCCACATGAAATTCTATCCAAATGTTCGCGAGAGGATCGACGAGATAGTTGCGGAAACATCCGCGCCTGATGCCACGCATATTCCTGATGTCAAGTGCTTTCATCTCCGGGATGTTTCAGACAAATCTTATCTCGCGTATAGAAGGACAACGAAACGTATTTCCCAGGAATTTAGTGCTCAGAAATTGGGGGAGAACGCGTTTCTTCGTTTAGCGAGCTTCATGTGAAAAATTGGAAAAATAGAAAAACCACTCGTTACTTGGAGAGTTTCGTACATTAAAATAGATAGCGTCACATCGGTAAAGCTTGAGATTTCATTTCGTTTTTCAGAGACTAAGATAATTAATACACGGTATGTATAAAAGTAACGAAACTATAATCACGATAGCTCTCGTGGATCATATTTTTAAGAATTAAGATAATTCTCTCGGAAGTACGATAGCTCTTTTATATGTATAGATGGATACGTTTCTGTAGAAATTTTGAAGCAATGCTAATGACAAGAACATTTTCTACAAATTTGTTTGTTCGTTCAATCGTCACGAAAGTGACAGCATACGAGATGTTTCTTGACGTTTTCGACGTTAACCTATCGAATACCGTCGACGTATCGTTATAATCTTCTGTCTAAATTTTTGTAATAATTCGTTAATATGTAATTCAACAGGATGAAACAGTCACGTGGTGCGCTTGATAATTAAACTCACTTGTTTTATGTCAAAGTTTCGTTTCAAGTGAACTCGAGTCGTAACTTGAGAGTGTTTACTGCAACTTTGTTGCTTTTAGGAATTTAGTTGGAATATTTTTAATATCCTTGAAATCTATTAATTCTCGACCAATGAAATATATTCGAGACTTCATCCCAAAGGCTTTGAAACTTCTAAATTGGAAACGAAAATCGCGATGTAACGCGTACGTTTGAAATAATTCGTAAAGTAAATTATTAAAGGATCGTTAAGGATTTAAAAAAAGGGAGCTCTAAAGTATATCGTATAATTCAATAAGTAAAGGACGAAGGAAGAAAGAATTGGATGTCCACGATTTACTAAGTAAATTATTAAAAAATTATTTAAAGGATTTATAAAGCGTAATAAAGAAATGGTTCGAAGGAAAATAAATTATCCAGACATTTCCTCGATATTAATAGACGATACGAAAAGCTTGGTTCACCGAAATGTTCGGGAATCCTTATCCACGAAAAGGAAACTGTCTTTAAGATACCAAGAAAGTTCTCCTTCTGTAATAGTGGCCGCTAATAACTTTAAAAGCTGACGCGACATAAAATAAAGAAATAAAAAATTCTCCTCCGTCGAATTTCCTTTTTCTCGAAAGAACTGCTTTATCAAACGATCTTTATAAGCCTCGACGAACTCGACGCTACAGAAGAAGAATTTACAATTAAAGTTTGCCAGGGGAATCGTTTCTTATTGAATCTTCAAGCTCGCTTTAAACAAAAACACCGGCAAAGAGAAAAAAAGGCCAACACCGAGGATAATTATTCTTCCTCCGGCCAGATGGGAACTCATCTTTCTTAATGCACCGTTTAATTAGTTTTTACGCAAAGCTTGTACAATTGTTTTATCCGGACTGCTCCTTAATGTTTTATTCAACTTTATTTAACTGTTTTCCGGGGCAGAGTTTCTTAGATATTCGCGGGCTGCTACGAAGTTAGGATATTTGAACATCGGCTCTACGATATAAACAATCGGAATCCATCATTTTTGAAGACATTCGATGTTACGATATTAATTCTTTGCGTGACAAGGAAAACACAGAAAATTGTTCGAACATCGATCTATCTTCTACTTCGTAAACTGTGTAAATAAAATAACAATGAGAAGTAAGTAATCGCTGTTATTAGGAAAAGTAGATGGACGTAGTAATTTGACTACGCTATAACATTACGTGTAACATAGAAACTATAATAGATAGCGCGTGTAATTACTTGTCTATCGTGGTACGTTCTCACGTTCGCTACGTAACACGTTATCCATTTCTTGACTATTTTAATATTAAATTGTCGAGAATTGTGGTTCGTAATCGCCGAAATAAATATGTAGGAACACTTGCATTACACGTACAGATAATAGCAAAATAATTCTGTATTTATTTAAAATGTGATCTACAGGATGTTCATAGATACCATCCCACGTGTTTCTCATCATTTCTTCTACCATGCGTACGGAACAGTGACATTCTTCTGTTTCACGAGATGCTACGCACGCACATATACTCCCACATATACTCACACTCATGTATGTGTATCATTGCCGCGCGGCTGATCCGGTGTAGCACACAAAATTACATATATTTCAATATAAATATCGGGTAATTTTATATTAAGCGTTGCGGACAAATCAAAGATAATGCAACGAGCTAGGTCGATTAATCCGTAGGACTGAAAGTGTATGGGTTGGGAAAAGGAAGGGAAGAGCGTTTTATTCGGCATCTGGTAGACGATTCGTCGATAAGGCTACCTAGCAAGATCGTGGCTTAGATATCGAGGTAGGAGAGGTCATATTGGAAGTTGTATTTATCGAAATGGGTAGTCGAGACGACCACTGGCGAGAAAGCGTGGCCGTATCGTAGAGCTGTGGTGGCAGAATAGGCAGTGGCCGTACAAATGTAAGTATAACAAGACGTCGTAAAGAATCAATCGACACGAATGTGGGTAGCTAGCTCGCAGTATTCGACGAAATTCGGGGATTAGGAAAGTACCTTTTAGACCCTCGTTCGACGTCAGTTGGTACTATCGTGTAAGAATTCAATCAGCCAAGTTCGAATCTAACCGGCCAGGAAAGAATCCCGGAAATAGTACCGACGATTACCAACACCGTGTTTCCCAAACGCTAACAATCTTCTTTCTGGATGAAAATAATTTCGGAGAAGTAAAAATGCCGATTAAGAATACGAGGAAACAGAGAACAAAGAAGATAAATATTTATCATATTGTTGTCGTCATTGATAAATTTTCCGCGCGTCCTCGCAAAATTATCTGATCGTATTTCTATCGTTCTACGATTCGTGGCACGATTTTAATTAGAACCGTCATCGGTCAGATCGAGACATTTTGTCCGCGCAGCCAGCTATAGCTCGTTAAATCGATCGGTCGGGGCTATCACGCGGGAGATTTAGCTGCTCGTTGTTTTTGGCTCCTTCTATTTCCTCTTCCTCCATTTTCCGAGCATTCATCTTCGCTGCCGAAGCCACGTTTGTTGTTTGTGAAAATAACACACACGACGCTCGGTGCGGCATGAAAGGGGAAGGTGGTAAAAGAAGGTGAAGGAAGAAAGAGGGAGGCAGGGGGAGAATAAGGCGAACCAGTGAAATCGAATTCCGGAACAAACTTCCTTTTTCGGCACGACTCGCTTTAAATCGTCCCCGAGGGGTTGCGAGCAATTTTCGCCAAGCAAAAACCGCTCTTTGAAGTGGCCAGAAAAATCATCGTTACTTTATTGGCACACTTTAATCGACCGTATTCGTTCGATCGAGCAGAGATCGTTTCGATATATATACCTTTCATCGAACGACGATTATTTCGTTTTCGAGTAAAAATTGACTGGCAAATTCGGTTAAAGAATTTTTCTATTTAAAATCGAGTAGTGTTTCAAATAAAGACATAACTTGCTTTCTCACGGATGAAACTCTCTGTCGGTCGTTCGTAAAAATTCGTAGGAGATTGATGTTTCCGCGATATTGTGCAACTTCCTGAAATACAAACCTATGGCCCTACGGTAAATATGTATATAGAATAAAATATCGAGTGTTCTATAGTCAAATGGTTGTGTTTCTCTATGAAATTTCTATTTATTTCGTAAATATAAAAGGAAACGAGATTTTTAAGATATTGGGTAGCCGATATTAAAGAACTGGAACTGAAACTTTCGATTTAATTTACCGAATTCAACATTTTAACTTGTCAGCCTTTTCCCAGAAAGTTTCTCAATCGAGGAGTTGAAATAGTAGGGGAAAAAGTGAAAAAAGGCGATCTTTGCAATGGGAAAGAATGTAAATTTCGCGCGGAATACGAATATTCAAGCTGTAATTGCTAAAGCTATCCCCTTCTATTCGTTTTCACAAGTTTATTCCTTTACAAGTGAGCGTTGTTTTTACAAACGAGAGAATGGCGGTTAATTTTATACGAAGATAATAATTTCTCGCAATCAGCGAGCTTGTCGAGAATTCGTTTCGCGTGGTCTATTTTGTTAACGAAATAAATTGCTAGGTTTTTACGGAAAATTTATGTATCGGGAGATGGGTGGAGAAATAGACGAACGAGACTGAAATACGAGAATAGAATCGACACGATGATTTCGAACACGGAGAGCTATTTGTCAATCAGCCTGACCATCGATCGTAGTTGGTCGAGAGTTCTTCGCTTGATGTATTTCATCTTTTCACAGATCTTTCTTCATTTATGTACTTTCTTTTTCCTTGGTATTGGCAAGTTTTCGATTTTCCGCGGTCTTGTAAAAATGACATCTCTATACCTTTCGAACGACTATTTCTTCGTTTCCTTTCTAAAATTACGTGCGCGAACAATCTGCTACTGTATCATAAATATCAAGTTCATGGTAAATTAATACGGGGCAACGATCGATATATTTTTCATAATTTCATTTCTTTCATAAATATAGAAAACATTCGATAAATGTCAGTGGTTAGAATTTCAAACAAAGAGGCCGAGAAAGTATTAAAGATTACGAGAGATACAATTTAAATTTATATTATTTATATAAAAGTTGAACTCGCATAAGTGTCCACGATCTGCTAACAACGCACCAAAATAGGAAATGATACATAAAGAAAAATCGAGGCTCGCGTTACGCAAAGGTAATTCGACGCGTTTTCCAAACAACCGGAGAAGATCAAACTCGTAGGCGATCGACTGTAAATAAGCAGGAATCAGAAACGAGGAAGGATTGCGACACGTGCGGGTGTCCTTTGCAGCGATAGATCCTGCCGTAATTTCACCGCTGAATCAGCAACTGCTGCAAGTGAGCGGTTCGTGAAGTGGAAAGTCCATTAACCGACATCCTGTTGCCTGCCTCTCGTTTTTTTTTTTCGCCCCTTCGTCACCCACTTCGCCAGTCTACAACCTTCCATTACGATAATATAGAGTTCTTGTAGTTGGACCTCGCGGTGGAGAAGATTAGGGTCGACCTCGACCCGCCTAATAGAATGGATGCTGCAAGGGCTTCTCGCGCGCTCTTCTATCAAACATCGCCGATACTTCAGATATTGAAAATTGAAAGCCTCTTCGAGAAATGCCCTCGACCTTAACGTGTTAATCCTGTGGGAACCCTTGAAAGGTTTCTTTTCACTCTTTTTTTTTCTCTTTCAAGATGGCTACTTATTCTTACGCTGACAGCCCTAAACCTCTTGGAATATCATTAAATTGTCTTATATATAACTTTCAAGGAGTAGAGATATACGAGCAACTCGATACAATGCAACGAAAGCGTATCTTTGTTAGAAAATTTAGATTAATTCGATCAACGATTGCAGATTGTTGAAGTGGTCACCACTTCTAGGAAAACTCCACATCTGGTCTTTTTAGTTTTCTCAAGCGCCGAAGCCATCGACAGCATATAGACAAAAGAATAGCAGGAAGGCAGACCATAAACAGTAGACAGGCGACGTTGGCTTCGGGATTTTCAGTTATAAGGTAACGCTGCTAGCGTGCGGATCTGGACCAGCTCAAATTGTATTCCTACCTATTATTACACTTCACTATTAAATCAAATATATATTTTGTACCTTACACTTTATCCACGCGTTTTTCTCTCTTTATACACCGAATAACCTCAACACAGATAATACAACGATGATACGTAATCAGTGTATAATCGGTATTTATGCGGAGGATTTTATGAATTTTTATAAATCTTTACGAGTATTTATAGTACGGCAATGTGTTTTAATGTTTGAGAGCGTATAGACCTTTTTGTTAATTTAGAGGATGACGTAAATTTTAGGATTTCAGTGATAGAGATTTTTATAACGTTCAGCTTTGAAATGGAATAAAGAGACAAAATTCGCAAAGTTTCAAAGATTAATGAGCCAGTTCTCTCGTTTGCTGGATTTATCACCGTGCTTACCACTATTTATGTAAGTTTGAAAGTTTGAAAGTTTGATATATTGAAGTTCGAAGTTTTGCCGTGTTTGCCAAAAATTAATTATTCTTTGTACAATCTTGAATATCGATAGATAAAGAAGTTTACTTCCAGGGACTGTACCACTGCTATTTAATTCCAATTATAATCGTTATGAATCGACGTTAAACAGAACAATTCATAAACCTGCAGAGTTAAAAAGTTGATTAAATCGTCGCCTATACGTTTATAATCGCGACAATAATTATCATTGGTATACCGTTTGATCGCTAGCGAAATTACTAATATAAAGCGAAAGCTTGAAACGTAGGTCGATTTTCAATTTCAGCTAGGGCACATCGCATGTTTGTTATTAATGTTATCTTTTTGACGTTAAGTAAGATTAAGTTAACGAAGGTTTTTAAGATAGTTTAGGTTATCTCGTTGGAAGAGACGTCTTTTGAGACACTGATGAGATGTTGATGATATATTAAGGTAAACGGCAACTCTGTATCAAAGGAAAGAAGTTTTCTCTATTTAGAACTATAAAACGTATCTCGCGTTACATCGAAAATGTAATTTTCAACTGGCGAAAGGAACTTGCAAGAATGAAAAATTTCAATTTTTAATTTTCTCCCTTCGATCTCAAGCTTTTACGTAAAAGCTCCCCGCGGTATCTAAAGTAATTTTTCGTTACTTTACGCCGTATCCTAGAAAATACTTTCTACGCAAAATTTATTTTCCGTTATATCGCAAAAATTTACATACATGAATGCTTGAAATAAAAACGGCCGATTCTTTCCTATGAAAGAGGCGAATCTTATGAAAGATTCAAGTATAGAAAAATACTTCAGCCACATTTCTATGGAAGGTTTCCACAAAATTTCACCATTTTCTTTTCTTATCGATATTGACTGCGGTCCTGAAAGCACACAGCCAACGTATCAGCGCACCAGTGATCCATCGGTAGAAGAACCTCGATTAGAATATTCACAGAGAACCGATCCATTTCGTCCGATTAACTTCGTCGTTCCGACGAACTCGTTAACAAACACTATGCCGTATGAACAACGAAAAAATAGGAAAAATCACACTGGAAACGTGTGGATTAAGCGAAACAAATGAAGGGAGCTGTGGTCGTTCCGGCGATTAAATTCAGCCAAAGTGTCAAGACAGTGACAAACCTGTCTCTATTACTCCAAACTCGAAACCAGCGTATCGATCTGACCCGCGGCAAGAGGATTGATGACATAGATCCTTCACGGTTCGAGCGAACTGTTCCGGTACATCGGGCAAATTCAAGGCCAACAACTGCTAGAGATCTCGCATCGATTTTTCAATCTCGCCAGAATTTCGTTTAAACACTTTCGTCTTGTTCTTTCTTTCTACGTATCGAATTGGTAGGGAAATAACGTCGGTTTTGTGAATTATGGTAATACGAAAATCAGTTTATTTACTAGTATTACAGTTGCACTGGGAACGTTCGCGTAACTTCGTGTAATTTTGATGAATAGCGCGACGAAATAAATTGAATCCGAATTGAGGACAAATTCGGACTACAGTATAAATATCATAGCGGGCGTTTTGATCCGAATATTTTATACATTTTTACACACTTATGGGCTAAATTTGCACGTACTTTTGCACTTTTACACTTGAACTTTCTATAAACGTACGAACGTTCGCAGTCTAATTCTTATTTTACCGAATCAATTATATGGTATCCATTGTTCTCCGCGTTTGTACAGTACCGTGACTTTGGAAATTTCTTGATATCATCCTCATCGAAAAGGGTGCTTTTGTTCAACTTTAACCGATCTCTTTATGTTTCTTCCAACTGAATAATTTTCTAGCGGGCGAAAATGGCGATAAAGCGATGATCCTCGTTGTACGAAGCTTTTTTAAGGTTTTCAACGGTTCCTGCTAATTGTTTAAAAGCACGTCGGCTATCGGCAGGCTGGTTAAGAACCGAAATACGGTTATCAAGTAGTAATTAATGTCCACGGGCGGTACCATGAATTATTCACGTACGTTGAACAGCAGATAACTCTAAACTTGATTAAAGTTAATAACGACGATGACGCTCAGCGATTTTAGCCTGCACCCTGTACCGTTGGACGCGCTGCACCAGCCACGAAAACCTCCGTTTCGCCAGGAAATGAATTTACGTGTTGGGTTATGGATCACGTTAGCGACTGCGAGTTCGAGTTATTATTTTAAGATAAATATTTGCTTCTTTCTTTACGTTATTTTTCAAAGTTGAACGTTCAAAGATGTATATCTTATATCGAATAGCTCATGAACGATCTTTACAGATTTTCGCATAAACTCAAACGAGATCTGAGATTCTAGGCGATTTTAAATAATCTGCAAGACGAAAACCTTAATAACGATCTTCGTACGATACCAAAGAACTTATAACGAACTTCGCGCGACTCCAAAAAGTCTATAACAGCTTTCGAATGACCTTGACCAAGCTCGTATAATCTTCAAACTATCGTGGAAGACATGGGACAAATTCATTCGAACGATTCGTAATAATTTCTGAAGAGCTTGCAACTATTTTTAACGACGTTCAAATGATTTTCATTTTCATCTAATAAAATCGTTGATGCATTAACGTTCTTAGGTCGTATACGATACCATGGTATAAAATTTTAATCGAAACGACACCGTCTTATCTCGTAATTTGCAAAAGATTATTGAGACATGGTAATTTTGTGTGCTAGACTAGATTGACCGCGTAGTAGTGACACGCGTATGTGAATATGAGTGCGTGGAAGTTGCGTGTACGCGACGTCTCGAAAAACAGACGAATGTAACTGTTCCGTTGGCGGTGTGGTATGGAAGATGGCGAGACAAAGAGAGTGCTGAGACGCGTGCAAATGTATATCGACGAGGATCCTGGAAATCCTTTATTAAATAAATCTAGAACTATTTTAATATGAATTCTAAGTGTAACCTTAGTGTTCCTTTGCTTTTATTTCGGCGATTAAGATCCACGATTCTCAACAAAGATGTTATTTCATTTCTCTCTTAAACTGTTTTGAGATGTTTCAACAGGGATTTACACGTTTCAACGGAAAGCGACAGACCAGGCACACCGACTAGAATGAAAGTGCGCTGGAATAAAATCAATGATACCGTGGAATCTGTCTGGAACCTGAAAAATAAAAATCAGATATGATCGAGCACGGTAGCGATCGTTGAATGGGTGCTTCAAATAATTCGAGGCTCAAAGTCTCAAGGGACTTAATTCACCGTGAAACGATTATCACCCTCCGTTTGCCCGAATGTCACGTAATCCCGAGGACTTGGTCGCTTTTATTCTCGAAGCCGACCCTTCCTCCGCCACGCCGCGACCAACAATACCGAATTCGTGGTACCGTGAACGAACCGTGCAGAAATGGCCGCGACAATCTCCCGATAAATATTCATAGGCGACAGGAACGCGAAGCGTGCCCCGTCGTAAAACGACATGGGCGAACTTTAACGACGTCTCCTGGTTCTTTGACGACGCGATGGCGGTACACAAAGCCACGCCGGAAGTCGATGGAATCGGCGCTTACCGATTTTCTCTTCGAATTAAGGCAACAAAAAGAGAAGAAAGAAAAGAAAAAAAAACAGAAGAAAGAAAAAGAACAATGAAAAGAGCTGGCGAGTAACGTCAAAGGCTGCCGACTGCCGACCAATATCGCTAGACGAACCTTTCGAAACCGCGTTTCTGGCTTACTGGCTGGGATCCAGTTTAAAAATGCGAAGAACGAACGGAGTGGTTCGAAGTAATCGGACGCGGGGCAGGCTATGAGATATTTGATTGGATGGGGAGACAGAGGGGAAAATTAGATTAGGGGGAACGTGTGCTTGGGAAAATGGCAGAGCAGAATGTGGGTCGTGTAGAATTTTACGTTTTTAGCGGGTTGGTTTAGATATGTTTTTGCGAGCCAGCGCTCTGAAGTTAAATTGCGATCGCGTTGGCAGAGGTTGTACACTCGTTTGTAATCCTACTCCTTCGCTTCCGCGAGAGTATATGTTTTCCTGTTCTCTACGGTAATACCATTCGTGAAATGTTGCCGGGTGTTTGGTGATTAAGGGGCAGGAGGATGAGACGAGCTACTGTTATTGTAGGAACACGTAAGAGAACCATATGTTAACATTTCCATGCGAGGCGATTTGAAATTTGAACGAGCTGCGATATAATTTCACGTTACCACAGATGCAGTTGATGTTTGCTGATGTGTCTATGTTTTATCATATTACACACATAGCTTTCGTTTCTTTTATTTCTTTTTTTATAACATATTCGATGGTGGTTTGTTTCAAAGTTGCATCTAATCGAATTTCGTTGTTTAAAACCTCATCGATCGTGCAGGTTCATAATGATAATGTATTTTTTCGATAAATATATTTAACGATAATATATTCGAACGTATTCGTATCACTAAATATATATTAAATACATCGGATGCTGAATAAACGAAACATCTGTTTGCAATTATAAACGAATTCACTCCGTGTTCATAATTTTTTATCACATAAAATTATAAAATGGCGAAATGGTACGATATTATTCGCTCCATATCCAGCGGAACGTTGCTTGCTTGCACCCAGCGGCAAATCTGACTGCGATATGAAAAGTAAACAATTTTTACGCGCACTTAAACAAAAATAGATTATCTTCGATATTCGAAAAATCATTTTACAAATATGAAAATAGCTACTTGTTAAGGACCAAATGTTATTTTTCACTGAGAAAAATCAACTCTAAACATCTGTAAAACTTTAACGGATTAAGATGTCGTAAAGGCCTTACGCTACATTACCGATAATCTGTTTTTAAGTTCGCGCAAAAAGGTTTTACTTTTTACAGACCAGTCACATTTGCCGCTGGCTGCGAGCAAACAAGTTTCCCCCGGACATGGAGTCAGATAACGTTGTACCAGTCCAGCCATTTCCTGATTTTACGTAATAAACAAAATACGAACGCACAGTCAACATGTTGCTTAGAGCTTCGCTAATAAAAATCTTGCCTCTTTGCCACATACTGTCAGGCGCAACAAAATGTTGGATTCGATCAACAAAAATGACGCATATTCCCTCGAGAATTAAATCTCAGTCCAAGGAAAAAACAATTCTTCTCTTTAATCATCCAAACGTTATTTTCCAAAAACAAAAATAAAAAAATACACACAAAAAAAAAAAACAAATTCTAAATCTTCGAACTAGAAGCAAGTTAAGAACGATTTTCCAGGACAATTCGAGAGAGCAGTGACAATTTGAAAAATTGGCTTTCTCAAATCGATCGGTTCGATAATGAGAGAGCAGCTATTTACGCGGCGAATAACCGAGCTCTATAATAGAGAAGATAGCCGCTTGCACGCAGTCGAAATTCCCGTATATGCTTTCACGGTAACGTGTTACGTTTTAATCCGGTATTACGGTGCAGACTGTACATCATAATCTCGGATCGAGCAGCCGTGGCTAAATGCGTTGCACGTGTAGCGGCGGTGACTTCGTAGCTCGTCCGCTAACGTACCTCGTAACTGGAACTAACTGTCGCAAGCCAAGGCTGTCGCTCGATTTCCGTTCTACGATTTCACTCGAATCAAACTTTGAATTTACATCTATATAAAGTGGAATCGCGTAACTGTTACAGCTAATGGTACCTGATTCCTCCATTTTCTAGTTTTATTTTTCACTGTTCGAGTATTCACCGGCATAGTTAGAAAGTATTCATTATAGGAAATTATTGGAAGATTATCGAAAATCGATTATCTATGAAAGCGTTCTGAGAATTTTTTCCAGTGGAAGCGTCGCAGCAACGAAGAATTAAGGATATCAAATAATTTCAAAGTAAAATGAGGATCATAGGAAAATGAAGCGATTACGTTTTTCATTGGCTGTTTGTTTTACTGGCAATTAAAGTAAAGGAATATTTCAATGTAAGATACATAGTTAAATAACGTGGAAGGAATCTGTTGTAATAGTTTATAAAGTTTTGTAGAAATCAAAGGTATAATTGTTAAGACAAGTAATATTTTAGCTAGAAAAATTTACCAAGTGCTCAGCTGGACAAACTGTAAGGTACGAATTAAATAATAAAAAAGAAAATAATATTTTAATATGGTCACGAGCAATATTGTTTTAATTACGAACACACTTCTACATTCTACGCTGAAAACAATAGTTTGACATAAACATAAAAGTTACAAATCAATGCTTACAGGAACACAGAGTTAATATTAATGTGAAAAGGTTACGCACGTATAGAAAATTTCAACCGAAACATGAAATTTTTCATGATATTGATTAAAGTGTATAATACTTTACCAGGAAAACTATGTTGCGTTTTTTATTATACGATACAGCAGCAAGTAAAGAAAATTAAGAGGAAACTAACATCGAATGAAGTCGAACGAACAGTCAGGTACATATGTGCTCGTTAAATGGTCGAATTTTTGCGGTGTAACAAGAAGCCGAAATTCGAGGTCGACTAGGTCGACGTGCAAGCTGGATGCTAGTTCACTGGTACGGCAATGCGCGAGGTAACAAATTGCCAGTAATGAGGTTAAATACGTTTGAGCATTTATCATCCACGAGACGGCTACTGCCGGCATTGTGAATCTCCCGTTAATGGCAATCGTTCGGCTGCGTCTGACACTGAGTGCCACGTAAGTCTGATGCCCGATAGAGTTGGGAAAAGATAACGATTGATGCCTTACGAATACGTATAATTATGCGCTTTTCATTTATGCCAAGTCCGAGGAATAATACTTTGTCAGAAGGTTGGAAAGTTATATCTCAGTGAATTTGGAAAGCAATTTTTGGATATTATTGAAGTAAGTTTTACATACTTACATAACAATATCTCGAGTATTTAGAATAATATAATTAAATGGAGTGAAGTACCCGATAGAGTGGAAAATCGGACGATACTTTGTGATAACTACGTTCAACTTATGTGAAGCTCGGTAAGGGGAATACTTTTGAATGTTTGAAAAATAGTATTTTCAATATCGAGAAAATATTTTTAGAAAAATGATAATTAGGTAGAGTGTCGTATAAGTTTGAGGCACAATGGGGCGAAGACGCGTAAGGAATAGTACTTGGTAAGTAGATTTAATTTGCACGAAAGTCGAGAAGTAATATTTCTGGAACGTCGAAAAGTAGTATTGTTTTTTTAGATATTCGGAAGATAACATCATCAACGGAAGACTGATTATCTGTTCTCGTTAATTCTAGAAAGTTGCTGTTATTAGTTCTATCGTTACAACTATTTAGTTCATGTAGGTTGGTATTAGCGAATATACATGGCTATTGTAGCAGAGATGTAGTTGCGAAGTGCATTACAGATGTACCTATCAGATTATAGGACACCATATTAACAGTAGTATAGAATTGTATTGTAATGGGGTCAACGGTAACGGGTAATAGGGTATATAGTATCGTGGGATAATGACGAGCACCGAATACCAGACCGAATAACAGAAGATAGTATCGTAACGATATAATCTACAAAATTCAATGTTTTATTATTTTATACGTATAAAATTCCTGTCAGAAAGTTGAGAAATTTTAATCCGCGAAACAACAATGTAACTGATATAATTGTGGTTCTACGGGTTTTGATCGTGTTTTTATTAGTACGACGCGATACCTGAAAATCTATGCGTGAAACATAATAATAAAAATCCAACTGAAACTCGACAAATCGCAAATATGCCGTGTAATCATGACGAACGTTTTAAATCTGAAAATCACGAGACACGGT